>NC_141626.1:11088203-11277849 GCF_047967505.1 Dipteris shenzhenensis
TCCTTTATTGTCATAAAAAACCTTGTAAAGCCTTCTATGCTATTTTTTACATTTATTGTCATATGAAGCACCTTGTAATAAACCCGACCATCCCGACCCTTCACTATTTAACGAGTATCAGTGGGATGCATAAGTGGATATCATGTGGGCTGCATAAGTGGATATCAGTGGAATAGTTTTTAGTGGGTCAATTGCATCAGTTAGGTATCAATGCACAGATATCAATGGATGGACAGATTACATGTCATCACGAAGATTGAAGCTTTATGACTAGAGGGCAAATCAATGGATGGACAGATTACATGTCTTCACGAAGATTGAAGCTTTATCACTAGACGACATTTTATATTACTGGAAAGCTTTATTGGCTAATTTTTTTACATTTATACAAATATTTAAGCCTTGTAAAGCCTTCTAGGCTATTTCCCACATTTATTGCCATATGAAGCCTTGTAAAGCCTTTTGGGCTATTTCCCACATTTATTGTATCAAGGGTTGTATATTGTACTTTACTTGTATGTATCTAAATTCTTCATTATCTTTTCTTGTAGGATTATGGACCAATCAACTAATGTGGTGGCTATCCTAAATGACTCTGAGATCAGAGAATGGGTTTCTGATGTCACTTTGAATTTCAAAGGAAAGGAATATAGCCCCAATGGCTTTGGTAGGTGGACTCGATATCACATGGGCAAAAGAGCTTGGTTTCTTCATCAAAAGGAAAAGAGACTCTTTCTACTTATGTCAAAAAGGGAGTTCAATGGTGTTGAAGATCCATGGGATGCTACTTTCTTCAAAAAAGATATGACTTCAAGCCTTGTGGTAGGCATAATGATAGAGCCAAAAGAGACCTTTGTGGATATTTTTACAAAGAGTTCAGATCCTGAAGTTGGCGGTCTTCATATTGTTGTGTCAAGGAGAGACTCAAAGACCTTTGTGATGCCTCCTCCTCAACCATCAAAGTTTCCAGAGCTGCAAAGTGCATTGGAGACTCTTTCATATACTTGGGAGCAATTTCCTAGTGTGGTGGCAAAAAGGATGCATGCAAAGATAATGTTTGAGTACTTTCAGGATGCACAATATGCTCCTCATATTCAAGGATCTTCACATGAAGGAGATCAAAAAGCTCAGACTTCGATGCAGGGACAAGAACAGGCACACTGTCACAAACATGTAGAACATGAGCGCAAACTTCTAGAGCAAGAAATGGTGGATGTAACTAAGGATGATGAAACACAAGCCTTGAGTGCACAGGAATTAAAAAAAATTGAAGAAGATCAAGGTCGATCCATTGCAGTTATGCTAGAATCTCTTGCTAGCAAACCACGACGTGAAATGCAAAAGGCTAGTACTACAAGAGCCACAGTTCCAAGTAGTAAAAAAAGACATCGTCCCATTGTAGAGAGAGATAATGTGGATGAAAAATGGTTAAAAGAAGAGAAAGATGAAGAAGACTCAGAACCCGAGGCTGAAGATGATCAGGATGAACTCACATCAATCAAAAATCTTAATCTGCATCTTAACGAAGCAGTTACAGATGATGATGTGGGATATATCTGGGGTCAAAGGACGTGGTTTGTGAATGCCAAAGATGTGGAAGCTGCAGCTCTCTTTACTAATAGCCGAAGCCTTGATATATCCTATGCAATGCAAATATACGAGGCTTTGAGAGATGATAAGAAACCTGTGGCAAGCAATGTGGTCTTGCGCCCAATAATGTTTTGTCCGATCAAAAATAGTTTTCTGGATCAAATAACATTTACAGGGCCTACACATTTCGAGGAAACCTTCAGTCAATTCTTTAAAGACACTCTTAAAAATATTCCACATGAACAAGGCGAAGAGGCACAAGGTGAGAATATGCTAAAGGAAGCAAAGAAGGAATTCCTCCTTCATTGCAGATTCCGGCCCATTGATGGTCAACATTAGGCTTATGCTTGTAATCAGATCGCAAAGGAAGCAAAGGAGGTCAAAAGACTCACTCCAGAACAATTTGCAAAGATAAGTTCATTCCATTATTATCCTACAAC
Source organism: Dipteris shenzhenensis (assembly GCF_047967505.1). Lineage (NCBI taxonomy): Eukaryota > Viridiplantae > Streptophyta > Polypodiopsida > Gleicheniales > Dipteridaceae > Dipteris > Dipteris shenzhenensis. The sequence continues at coordinate 11,090,234 of NC_141626.1, forward strand.
AATCTGTATATTCAAGCATGAGATCAAGTATTTGATTGAGTCCGAAAGACTTAATCATTATGTCCATGGAAAGCGTAAGATATCCTCAACATCAGAGGTCTTATAAAAGGCAAGGGTTATATGGACAACATTTGGTTCTCCAAATCCTGATTTGAAGCAAAAGGTCACAAAAGCAGACGCCGGCACACTCACGAACTTCTATACTTATTTGAGTGCAGTTGTGCGTAGGGGAACTCAAGAGCGAGAAGAAAGTATGACAAGCCTCAAGGTGGTGAGAGACAGATATGCCGACTACACTTCTATCATATTTCGTCCTGTTGAAGTGTTCAATGAGATGCTTGAAACGGGCATTGCTTGTGAGCGTGGACAGTTGACCTATGAAGCTCCTTTGTTTATCTCTGGAAAGTCAAAGGTAATGGATAAGAAGGAGTTGACGGCAAGGATGTGGAGGCCTATAAAGTACTTACCTGACAAGTATGCATCTATGGCAGCACAAAAAATTTTAAAGAAAGAATGGTTTTTTGGAAAAAAAGACAAACTTGACCACTGCATGGAAGAATGCATCAATGTATAGGTGAGGCGTGATGCTATGCATAGTGCCATTAAGTATTTGCTGTCAGAGAAACAAATTCCACTTACTCATTGTAACATTGACTATAATGTGGTGAAGCATATAGCTTCTTTGTCAACACCCAAGGTAAAGCTATGGGCAAACAAGTGGATTAAAAACGATGAAGATGGGTCAGAAATAGTAACCTCTTATATGAGAAAAGAAATCCCACAACAGGTGGTTGCATATGTGGAAAGATTAATCAGCGAGATAAGGATGCCGACAGATATGCACCAAAGCTTTCAATTCAATGTAGAGGTTACGGCAGAGTCTGGAAAGCTTGTGAACTTCAGGGGAGTCTCAGAAGATGACTTCTTCAAGAATGAGTCAGCATGGGTTAAGCCACAACTATTCTTTATCAATGAAGTTTCTAGCGATGATATCCATAACTTCATTGATAGAATAGTATATACCACCATTAGCAAAGTGGCAATTTGCAACATTGTCATTTTTGTTGATAAAAAAGACAAAGAAGCCATGCAGGTTACTCTAGAGCGAGCATATTCATCAGATTTGAAGATCTATAGTGGTGTTTATGCAGCAAAGAGAGGCAAGAGAGAATGTGGCATAGCGATTCAATCTCTTGAATCATTCTTTTTGTGTGCAGAGTCCCAACCCTGATCACTCACAAAAGAACATAAGAGGGAATTCAAATAATTTGAGATTGATGCTAGAAGAGCAAGATATTCCCAGGTCCATACATTATCAAAAAAACAACTATGGAAGTCCTGCAAAAAGTGGGAGTCTCTTGCTTACCATGATGGAGAATTTGCTACCGACAGGTTGGGAGGTCACCTTGTGCAGGATCGGATGTTTATTTGAGGATCTCCTTAGAAAAGGAAACTCCACAAATATTATTGAAAATAAGCATTTCATGGCTTATTTTCAGCTTCAAGCAGATCTAACCACAGGCTATGAAAAAGAGATAGACCACAAGGACACTGATGACATGGATGATTACCTTGAAGATTATAATGTCCTAGTTGATGATGATGAAAAGATGGACTTACATGACCTGTTCAGAGAGAGGTTGGTGGATGAAGACAAACATTATGATGCCTTCTTTGATAGATTTATAAATACCCTATTTGAGTAGCAAAAAAATATAAAAATTCCAAAAGTCCATATGTTTCCTCAAGGCTAGAAGGTTAAATATGCATATAACTTTAAATCCGCTAACGCTAAGTTCACATCACTTATAAGAGAGTTGGTATGTTTCATTGTCAAATCATCGTTAGTATCAAAGACAAACCCTACAACAATCAAGTTCTCTCTTTCCACCATAGTAATTGAGATTGTCAATGCAACCGGTTTTCCACACAAGTGGAATGTTCCAAAGGACTCCTTGAATGGATTAGTCTAGATTCCATGCATATGTAAATGCTTATCTTTTTTAACTCTATTCACTCTTGGAATAATTCTTTCACTCTTACATCACATTAATCCAACCAATGCAACAAATTGACCACAAATTCATATTTTGGTGTCTGAAATTTTACTAGAGGGTGCAAAAAGACATGATAATCATCTAAATCATGCCTTGCCATTTGATTTGATATGTAACATGACCCCATTTGGACTTGTAAATCAAAAGATATAGGGAAAATGTCATCTTTTGGGCCAAAATAGGGAGCGCGTAAAGATGACATTTTCACATCCTTGCAAGTTGTCAAGGTTTGGTTCTTTTGTCCCAAAACATGAGATTTTAACATCCCTACATCTTTTGATTGTAAAAAACAAATGGCATAATGTTACATATCAAATCAAATGACAAGGCATTTTAAATGAATATCAGGCCTTTTTGCACCATCTAAAAAAATTGTGTGCATCAAAATATGATTTTTTGGCCAATTTGTTTTACAAAATTTAAAGCAAGGTTTCCCATAATAGGGAGCGAGAAGTCACCGTCTATTTTGGCAAATATAAAAGCCAAATTTTAACATTCTCTACCTTTTAATTGCACTCCTGATGGGGGTCACTCTTTAAAAATTCATAAATCATGGGTTAAAAATTACCCCTATTCTTGAATTTTCTTATGTAATTAGTTAAACCCTTGTACGTGTTTACATTTTCAAACTTAAAATTATGATACTTCTTCATGAATCTACATATATAGATTACGTTAAGTTGTTATTTTGTAATCCCATCATGTAGATAAACGACATGTAGGTCCTCCATTAAAAACATAACCCTCAGTGCACTAAAGTTCTATCCTAAATGTTTATGAATGACCCCCTCGGGGTAATTGCCAAACCCAAATGGGGTCACGTTAAAATAGTCCTTAAATTTGGACTACTCAATTCAAGAAATGTGACACATAATCCCCCTTTTGAATACTTTCTACTTCAAGCAATTATTATATTGGGATACTTAGATTCTTTCTTTGCTTGCTTGATTTTCCTACTTCTTCAACAAATTGTCGCTCTCTTTTTTGAGCTTGCTTGCTTTTTCCCGCTCGCTCTATCAATTGCCTCAAAAAAATATAAAATCTTAAATATATAAATATTTTAAATGTGTGCTCACTCGCACATCTTACATGGTTTTTTACAAAGGGATTTCCGCCTTCAGTAGAAATATGAGGCAATGATACAAATTGTGATGAAGAGATACCAAGCACTTGATCCACATAGGTACATAAACACAATTCTTTATACAACTCGCACTTTAACAAGTTTGAGTGGAGAATTTTTGGCCCACAAACAAGATTGGAAAATTTTGAACCCAAGATTACTATTTTACGCCTCGAATAGACTTGTGGAGCATCTTTGTATTAGCAAAATCTAGTCTTATATTTAGTCCAATAGCATTACACTTGTGGTGGACAAGGAATTAGAACCTTACACTATTTGATGGACTGTCATGTTTTGAGAGAGCGCCATCCAATTCTATATTTAGTCCACTAGCTTGCCAATTCTGGGTGCGCAAGGCATTAGAACCTTACCTCCAGACTATTTGATAGAGAGGAGAGATCATTTCTGTCTTTTTTCTATATATTGCCTCTTAGTAGGGGCCACAATCTCATAGGAGCTCCTCACTTTGCCTTATCATGGTCTTTTTACCTCTCTTGAGGGGTTATTGCCAAGCTCATTGGTCCCTCTTGGTGAGCTCTTTTGCTATGTTGCCATCTTATCCACAATATGGGTGCTACCTTGCTAACTGTAAATGAGCCATTGGTTGCTTATAAGGTTCATATGTTGGCTTGGTGTGTCTATGTTGTCTTCCACAATCTGAGTAAATCATTACTTGGATTTCATTTGTGAGCTTAGTTTTGTCCTAATTTTGTTTGGGGCTTTTGTTGCTTTTGCACTATTATTTTTCCGACGTTTTATTGTTGATGCACAATGATTTTTAAATCCATGTGCTTACTTCCATTGGGCCTTAATGTTGGGCTTGTGTACACGTTGTGCTTAGGGGGTCACTCATCTCATGTAAATATAGCATGTGGGTCAACAAAAGGGGGTACTAATTAGCAAAAATAACAAAATTGTAAGTTTGTATAAAAATAAGGTGTCATTTCAAAGCCTTGCAATTTACAAATAAGGGGTATCATAATACCCCTTGAAAGAACATGATATGTAGGGTCTATGAAAAAACTCTCATGTGAAAAGTGAAAAGTGACAAACTCTCATGGAGATTTTATATGAAAAAATGCTCATGTAAAGTGTGAAAATTATTGCAACATTAGCTAGTCCCAATGGCATGACCAAGATTTCATAGTTTTCATGGAGTCTTGCAAACCACCTCCCTATTGTGTCACCTCTACTTTACAGGACTTTGGGTACCCAAGATATTAGCTTTATGAATAGCATTACTACTCCACACAATATAGGCCATGCAAGCTTAGGTTTAGCTTGGTTTAGTCCAGGGCCTTTGTTAATTGTCTACGCTTATTGGTATTTTTTACTACCCGACTTGAGATTTCAAGGTTGGTATGCACCCTTAGTGACAAGTGGATGTGAAGAAGCATGGATATGATGTCGACATGACTCTTAGAGAATTTATAAAGGGTCTGGCGCTCAATAAAGGGTTTGAGCCTTCCCATTTCAAAAAGCTTGTCAATGGATGCACAAGTGCCCTATGAAGGTCCACACTCAACACCTATTTCATTAATTTTGGACTTGTGCACTATCCAAATTCATTTTGTGAGATAATTTTGGATAAAACATTTAAAAAAAAGAGGCTCTTATAAAACAAAACATTGAGTCAAAAAGGAAGATTTTAAAAAATCAAATTAGAAAAAATGACGTGAGATGTTATTAAAACTAGAGTACATTAAAAATAGAGGACATCACATTGTTAAAAGAGACAAAAAGTAAGATTTTAAAAAATCAAATTAGAAAAAATGGCATGACATGTTATTAAAACTAGAGTACATTTCAAAAAGGGCACATCACATTTGTACAAGAAGTAGATCATATAACTCAAAGCCATATGGTGTCAAAAAACACCTTAATACAATCTCTCTTATCTTCTTAATCAGCCAAAGTCTAGAAGATCTCATCATTGGTCTCTCTTATCTTCTCAATAACCCAATCTTTCACTGCCTCCACAGCTGTATCCTCAACATAATTACATGCAAAGAAGAAATTTAAGCAATCACAAATTGTTTCTTCATAATTTCTCTGTGAGGCTCTTATTGTTCTCTTAGCATCCGCATCGAATCGCCCATGACGAAAGCTGTGATAACAAAGGTTACTTAAGAAGTCTAAGAGATCTTGTCATGCTTATATCATACCTCTTAAAAGTCTTTCACTCTCTACTATCTTGAGAGTCTCCTCCCTCTCTGCGTGCCTTTGTGCATCAAATTCCTCTCTCTCCATGTGTGTCAAAGGAGAACCTTGTCAAATTCTGGCCTCTCTCTGTGCTCCTTGGTCAGCAATCCATTCTTTGAGACTGTTAATTCCGAACTCCACGTCTTCGACAATGCCAAGGACATCCATGGGTGGGGAGATGATAAAGAAAGGGAGATGGACTACGATGGAAGAAAGAAGAGAATGTTTGTGGAAGGACTAGGATGGAAGAATACAAGTTAATGAGAAGCACTAGGATGGATGAAAGAAGAGAGTGTTTGTGGAAGAACCAAGATAGAAGAATACAAGTTATCAGGATGGATGAAAGAAGAGAGTGTTTGTGAAAAGACTAGGATAAAAGAATACAAGTTACTGAGAAGGACTAGGATGTAAGAAATAAGAGAGTGTTTGTGGAAGGACTAGGATGGAAGAATACAAGTGCACTAAGGCACGATGTGTTCACTATGATAAGGATAAGGGTTGGAATAAAGTGAGAGAAGCATTGGTAATGCTCTACTTCAAGTGAGTGGAGATTGTCCAACTGAATAAAATTTTGCAGAGCATTGGGAATGCTGTACTTTAAGTGAGTGGAGCATTGGGAATTGATACTTGCGAGTGAAATATATTACAAGTGAGAGAGAGAGAGAGCGATAAGACGAATACAAGTTAATTAGAAGGACTAGGATGTAAGAAATAAGAGAGTGTCTTCAAGGGATAGAAAGTGAGGGAAGATGTAAAGTGAAAGACAAATACAAGTTAATCAAAAGGACTAGGATGTAAGAAATATGAGAGCATTTATGGAAGGACTAGGATGGAAGAATACAAGTGCACTAAGGCACGATGTGTTCGCTATGATAAGGATAAGGGTTGGAATAAAGTGAGAGAAGCATTGGGAATGCTCTACTTTAAGTGAGTGGAGACTAGGATGGAAGAATACAAGTGCACTAAGGCACGATGTGTTTGCTATGATAAGGATAAGGGTTGGAATAAAGTGAGAGAAGCATTGGGAATACTCTACTTTAAGTGAGTGGAGACTGTCCAACTGAATAAAATTTTGTAGAGCAATGGGAATGCTGTACTTTAAGAGAGTGGAGCATTGGGAATTGATACTTGCGAGTGAAATATATTACAAATATTACATCATCACATATTCATATCAAAATTCTCATCACACAAGGATTTATTTCCAAATAATCACGTCATCACACATTCATATCATAAAATTGTGTGCATGAAGAAATATATTACAAATGTTACATCATCACATATTCATATCCAAATTCTCATCACACAAGGATTTATTTCCAAATAATCACATCATCACACATTCATATCATAAAATTGTGTGCATGAAATAATTATATAAATATCATCAGTAAATGCCACTTAAGTAATAAGTCACAAATTGGTGTATAATCAACAAAAACTATAAATACAACATCATACATGCATCACAACTCTTCTGATGCTTCTAGTGGAGACTGTGGCAACTCTTCTGATGCTTCCAATGGAGGCTGTGGCGCTCTAGATGTACATTCAGTCTCTACTTCTTCTGTAGTATGTAGTGCTTTCGGAGTACGGTATCCTCTTCCTTAAATGCAAGCGAAGGCTGTGGCAACTCTTTTGATGCTTCCAGTGGAGGCTGTGGTGCTGTAGGTGTACACTGAGTCTCTACTTCTTTTGTAGTGTGCAGTGCTTTCACAGTAGACTCAGTCTCCTCTTCCTTAAATGCAAGCTCTGATATTGCTTCAGTTGAACGTTGTATTCTAATGGCAGCAAGTAGGTCTCGAATGATTTCAGCCCTAAACAATTGTATATCCTCCTCTGAATATTTGAGCTCCAAAGAGTCTTCTGATGAGATCTGTGGCTAAAGTGAGAAAATTTCTTTGAAAATCAACATGCAATTTTAGGCAACTCTCCACCCACAACTATGCCCATCTTCCTGCTCTACTACTAAACGCTTTTGGAAGTCTACCGAGTCTTTGTATTGTCCTGTTTCTCTGATAGTAGATACCAACTTCTCAATCGACCTTCTCATCATGACATATTAAAAAAAATTAGTGTGTCTATTACATAAGGTACATAATATAGAAGTACATATACATCTTGCAATTTAGATTTTAGAAGTCTCCTCCATACATGTACATACCATAATTATATAGATTAACCACCTCAAGGATTTCTATTGATGTTTGTTTAAGTTTGCCTTGATTCGTTTAGGTTATCTAGTGGACTTAGTTTGGGGCTATTCATCTCATGTTCTATTACTATAGGGTAGCCTACAATCGGGCTCTCATTAAGCCACATGGGTCAATGAGGGCTGTTAGTATTAATTGCTTTAGTATTATTTTGCTTTCTCTTGCGTTAGCAAATGTTGCATTTAATTGACTTTTGCTATTCACAAGGTACAACATTTTGGTTGGCTATATACTTGGCATTTTCCATCATTTGGTTTTATGGTTACATATTGCTTCTAAAATGACAAATTTTAGAACTAAGGATAACATTATTGCATAGCAGTATTGCACCCAAATAGATCAGTAGATCAAACAATGCCTAATAAGATAGGACAAATCAATCACAAAAAACCAATGTGCCTCTCTCTCCCCCTTCCTCTTCTCTCCCATCACTTTGTTTGCTTTAGATTTCTTGTTCTGTATAGAGCATGGAATGTTTATATGTTTTAAGTCTTCTTTTAAATGTGGAAGAACCCTATATTTTTGGAGCATATCCATACCACAACTTCTAAGGCTAGGTTTCAACAATAGTGACATACTCTAGCGAATCTTCCATAAGCATCATATTAACGTGCTAATCAAGGAAATTGCAGCTATCAAAGGACTTACTTTATAGACAAGAGCGAAGTTGTCTGTGTTGCAAGTATGGCTATAATAACCACACATAAAGCCTAATAAGGATCAGTTTAAACCTTCAAAGTCATTGGTCGACTTTTTTAAAATGTGGCAAGTCAAAAGTGACCTGCCCATTGGTTGCCTGATGTGTAGAAATTGGTGTGGAGGAAGCAGAACCCTCCCCAAGGTCTTTGAAAGTCATGAAGGCACAAGATTCATCCCCTCCTGTGATGTTAGGCTCTTGAGTGCCATCGATTGCCTATTAGCGAAGGAAGGCACTCCTTGTGTCCCTTTGTTACTTCTTAGGGGTACCCACTTTCTTGGAACTCATTTGCAAATCTCCATAGCAGTGCAATCCAAATACTATCACACAATCCATTAATCCCTTTAATTAACTCATAGATGTTGCTATGCATAATCTTACTTCTTATCTTACTACTTCTTTAAGGAAAGGTTGCCATGTGGCACTCAAAGGAAGTCCTCTTCCCAATAAAGGAGAGCTCCATGTGGCGAGAGGAGATGAAGTGGAGGGAGACCTAGGAGATCTACACGGATTGGTGTGGTGCACTCTTCTTGCATTGCCATCTTGCGAGGTGGTAGCAAAGGAGAAATGGACAGAAGGCAACTGGAGAAGGTGGCTACAACACAATGCAGTGGGTTGTGGGCAGAAGCTATGCAATGCGGCAGCAACAAGTAAGGACCAACACAGATGTCAGATGAGGATTGAGACTCTAGCGGCGGAGATGCAAAGGGGCCATTTTTAAATCTAAATTGCGCACCGTTTTTTTAGTTCAAAATCCTCGACACATTTTTGACTCTTAGGATGAAATATAACCACAACTCACCATAGAGATGCCTGACTCTCAAGATGAAATATAACTACGACTCACCGCCGCAGAGATGAGCAAAAATGGCGAACCAGTGAAGTGTTAGTTTGACTCAGACTGACGGCTAGCAGGGGCAGCTAGCAAAAGGAAGGTGCGGACTAAAAGCTGGCAGACCTTCGAGATTTATTAATTGTCAAATCATTTCACTTGAAGTGTCGAGGATGTTTGGTTGTTGGAGCCTCGAGGTATGTGCGGTAGAGATGGTAGCTATGGTCATTTTGGAGGTGGCCGCTTTGATGGCCATGGACGTGTTGGACGTGGTGATGGATCGACCAAAAAGGAGCTAGACTACAACCAGCAAACTACATGCAGTAGGAGCCGGTGCTATTTGTGACGACAATGTATGTCTACATACTCTACGAGGGGGAAGCGGCCAACAACAAAAGTGGAGGAAGCAGCGAATGCCCACATCTTCATCAGCGCATTATCAAAGGGGTATGCGATGAAATTGGGAGAACTATGCATGCTGCTGACCTAAAAACAAGTAAGTTTGCTCCTCTACTATACTTATTATACAGGCTACATTACCATCAGCTTGCATGAACTATTCAAATACAAAATGTTTGGAGAATTTTAATGGCTCCCTAGGATTCAAAAATGTGAAACTATCAAAAGACACATCCTTTTGAACCCGAAGCAATTGGATAACATTTGTAAATTTTTAGAGAAAATTCACATAATGTCTAGGCTGAGGTGACTCGGAGGACGTGAGGGAGAGGTGAAAAGGGGCTGAGTGAGTGAGGGAGAGGTGAAAGAGCTACTAAGAGTTGGAGAGGTGAAAGGGGGACTGAGCAAGTGGGGGAGAGGTGAAAGAGCTGCTAAGCGCTAAGGTGACTCGGAGGGAGTGAGGGAGAGGTGAAAGGGGGTGAGCGAGTGAGGGATAGGTGAAAGAGCTGCTGAGTGCTGAGACCAAAGAGAGGGAAAGGCTGAGCGCTTGAAAGAAGATGGAAGGGCTTAGCGAGAAAAGAAGAGGAGGGGGAGATGAAAGATGTCCAAGCGAGGGAGAGGCATTGAGTGTTGGTGAGAGTTAAGATCGATGATTGTTGTAGGCATCCGGTAGCTAGAAGATTCTAGAATTGGAAGCTTCTAGGAGGCTTAAATTTTCCCACATTAGACACCAATCCTCCCCACCCCCTAATGACTAATATGATTTTTGGAACATTGTGGGCACTATAGGATTTGAATCATCCCCTCAGTGAATTAAAATAAAATTTCCTTTAATTTCAAGGATTTAGTATTATAGATCTCAATATTGAATTCTTTTTAGGAAATTTTGAGTTAAGCCTAAGCATGCTCTTAGTTGGAAAAAAGCTTTTATTCATGTTAAAAAGAAAAAAGGTTTTATGCATGTTTAAAAAGAAAAACAAAAAAGAACATATACATGCGTGTTGCATAATCAAGGCCACATACACATGTAGACATATGTACATTTACTTCTATTGTTTTATTAGGGAAGAGTTGCCAGATGGTAGCCAAAGGGAGAGCGGGCCTAAATTTGGGTGTTTGTGTGTATGTCTCCTAAGTGTGAGCATTTATGTGTGTATGTGTACATGTCTCCTAAGTTCGAGGGTTTGTGTGTTTATGCATGCATCCATGCATGTGTGAGGGGAATAGTCACAAGAGAGAATTTGTTTGTGTGTAAGAGAGAGAGACAGTCTGTAACAAGGATGTGTGCATGTATGTGTGGAGAAGAAGGGGAGGAGGGTGTCATTTATGTTTGAGTGTCCGTGTGTGTGTGCATGTGAGGAAGACACTCAGGGGAGAGAGAGCGCATGTGGGAGTGTGATGGAGAGAGAAATATTATATGTGCACTAAGAGAGAGAGAGAGAGAGAGAGAGAGAGAGAGAGAGAGAGAGAGCATGCTGGGGGGAGGGATTTTGTGTGTAAGTGCTTTGCCCCTTGATGGCCGTCGAATCATTGAGAAAATTGAGCATAGAGCCAAGCCAATGGATGCCTAAGATGTGAAGTTTCATTTCTTTAAATGAAAAACAATTTAAGATCCCTCCTTGAGACCTTGCGGAGCGGGTTTTTAACCTGTCATGTTACTTGTGTACTATAATGTTCCCCCCGCCCCCCGCCCCCCCATCACTCCTTGACCCTCCTCTTCTTTGGTCTCCCCTTCCTCCTCTATTTCCCCCTTCTCCCTACTTGAGAGAGTCCCTGCGACTCCCCACCTTGTGTACCACCCTTGCGCGCATCTGCACCTGACCAACACAATCTTCGCACATGCTACGCAACACTCCCCCCCATTACGCACATGTGCTCGTGTACATGTCCTTCCCCCCTCTAGCTTGTGCGGCCCCTCCTCCAGACTTATCCCTCATGTCATGGTCCCGCCCCCCCCCCCGAACCGCTCCCTCAAAACAGAGGCTTCCATTCCTAAGGAGGTGCCCAAGAAGTTGTTCCAAGGGGACCTACCTTACCGCTAACTACCTCCAAGGGTAGTTAGTCCAAATAAGCCAAAGCGGCTATCATGCGGATCTTACCAAGCTCTTGGATATGGCGGATCCGCTGCTTTGCTCTTTGTTATATTTGTCCATCCTTGTGTTCTTAACGTTCGATCTCTTCTGTTGGCTATGGTGGATCTTATCTCTCTCATCTGCTCATGCTCATCTCGTCTACGCTATTCACTCTGTATCGTTTTACCCTTATCACCTGCCTTAGTGATTGTATTTCCTATTTTCCGCTTCCTGGGCTGCCACAGAACGAGTTACACGATCCTCACAACATCAATGTGAAGCTGGGCACTTTTGCCTTGCCTTGTGACAATTCTTCGTTTTCCGCCCTTACGCTTTGCATGTGCCGATGGGCTCTAGCACTGTTCTTTTCTGTGATGCTTTCGTAGATTTGCCTTTTGAAAATTCTTCGTTTTTGTCCATATGCCTTGCACGTGCCGATGTACTTTCTAGATCGAATCATATTTTTCCCAACTTCCATTTGTAAGATGTTTATGTAGCTTCTGTCATTGGTGCTTTCGTCTCCCTTCGTTGACAGTTTCAGGTATATCTATCTCTGTGGTTCATTGTAACATTGGGCTCTTAGTAATTTTCCCTTTTTTTGCGTGTTCTAATACAGTAATTTCTTTAAAAGCAGGAAATTTGGAGTTGGACATTTGCATCTGCAGCCTGTGGAAAGCACAATATGAGTGAGGCTGGAGCAAGAAGCGGATTTAAAACTATATGATCTTTGCCCCTAACATGCTTGTTGTGTTTTTGCAAAGCTTTTCACATCTCATTAAGCTTCAGATCCTATTAAAGTCCTGATCTTTCCCCTATGGGTGCGCTCACGGGGTAGATCGAAATGCAATAAAGATATACTTTTGAGTTGGAGGGGCTTTATCCCTCCCCGTGTCTCGTCTTTCCTCTTTCTTGTCCCATTCTTTGCAATAAATGTTAACGTGGAATGCAGCTAGCTACCCTGCAACAATTTGCCCCTTTCCTTAATTTTGAATAGCATATTCTAAGGTTTAATTTGAGAACATAAAAAAAGCAGTTTGGATTTTGTAATGTCAATTGAATGCAATCAGGTCGGCATCCTTTTATTCCTAAATTGTAATTGCTGACAAATAGATATCTTTCGAACCCTTTTTTATTGCCACAAATAAGTATTTATACAAGTAAGAAGGTAAGTGTATGCAAATCCGTCCGTCCTTTTTTCGCCTGATTTCTCCCCTCAGCGAATAATCAACTCGCAATTTGCAAATTTATTGAACTCTGGATAAAGAATTTCCGCTTGGGAAATAGCCCTTATTAATATCAGCATATGACCTCAACACAACGATGCCTACCTTGGGGAGAAGCGTCCTAGCGTTTTGTTTAATCACAATGAATCAAGTCACACCCTAATGCTGTGTTACAATGGCTGCATCTAAAGTATGTCATTGTTGCTGCCAGCACTATTCAACTTGGCCTTTGTCCCATCATCGAAACATAGGTATGAAGTGCACGAACACGTTTTGATCTCTATTATTGGATTTAACTTGCTGTTCATGCTCCCAAAGCCATAGCAAGCCATAGCTCGTGTTTGTTATGTAGGAAGAGAGCGTTACATAACATAGAATCTGTGTCCACAAGCAAGTCTACCAAAGGGTCACTTATTAAAGTTTGGAAGCGGGTGGAGATTGTACACAGGTGAGGCTTGTCTCCACTAGCAACAATCTCCAGTAGCAACAACGGGAACAACGTGCGGGGGTCTCAAACCCTAGCCGCCCCTAGAGGAGGACCTCATTCCCCAAAACACGCACGGGGATAGAGGCCTCCTCAATTTCTAGAACTTATGTACCTTCAGCCATAGCACAACCCAGTGTATGTGGGATATTATAGGCGGCTTTCACATGTTGAACAACGCACCACATGTGAGGCTATGAACACGCTCCCTTGTGTTGAGCCGATGGTCAATGAATAGTCATCAACAGTAGTGGTAGGCGGGGTTCCCAAGGAGCCGGTAGTCTCTAATACCCTTTTAAAGTCTGCAAGTGGGCAGATTGTAGACAGGTGACCTCTTATGGGTAGCAAAGACGAGGCCATGTGCTGGGGGGTTCCAAACCCCCAACTGCTTAGCCGCCTTTGGTGGAGGACCTCGTTTCCAATGGAGGCCTTCTTCAAGTTCGAAGGCTTATATGCCTTCAGCCACAATACATCGCACTGTTTTAAAATTAAAAATAATCAAATAAAAATGAGCAAAATGTTAATTATTGTTTTCTTGTGTTTGCGTTCGTGTTTCATTTGTTTTAGTATATATACATTGGCTTATCTTTGTTCCCATGTGTTAGCATCAGTTGTTGTTTCTTTCTTGTTCTTTCTTGTTCTTGTTCTTCTTTTGGAAATTTAACCTCTCTCTCTCCACATGTCTTTCATTTGTTTTATTATATTTAAGTTGGTTTATCTTTGTTCCCTTGTGTTAGCATTAGTTGTTGTTTCTTTCTTCTTCTTCTTCTTCTTCTTCTTTTGGAAATTAATCTTATTTAAGTCTCTCTCTCTCTCTCTCTCTCTCTCTCTATTTCTTATTCTTATTCTTATTTTGTGCTTTGTTTCTTCCTTTTTGCTATCAAAGTTTTTGTTGTTTAGTTGGGATTTCAGAGCTTAGTAAGCATTGGGTTTGCCCAAGAGATTCCCGAATCTTTGGAAACCAAATGGCCACTTATGCTGATGAGAACATAAGCATAGCTTTGCCTACTATTTATTATTATTATTTATTTACTCATAATTTTGTATGAAGTCTCTTACAAACTCCCTTTACTTTGTTCTTTTGCTTGTTCTATTAAAAAATTTAATTTGTAAGATTGAATATGTTCTAGTCTTATGAATGTATATAAGATATGTAAAGGTACTTCCTGTATCATTTGAAATGTGTTAGAGCCCCCATATGAGGAGGACAAAGGACTTAGATGACTCCGATAAGTAGAGAGTTTACCGGCAGCATCTGCCTACTCTATAGGCTGATTCAAGGCTTGCAGCATGGGTAGACTCAAGGCTTGCAGCATGGGTAGATAGAGTCCGTGGGTGTTAGTTACAGCTCGTGGGTGTTTTGCGCAGGTCTGCAGCAGATTTGCAGCACCTGTATTGCCTGGGGATATGTTGGTGGCTCAAGAGATCCAGGTCTTGGCTTGTATTTTTTTGTTCTGCTGACCAGGTCGGCCTGGTCAGGTGATCGCTGTCTATACAAGGTGGCCTTTGGTGGCTCAGTTTATCCCACAGAAGCCCTTCATACAAGGTATGCAGGAGAAGAACATTGTCAACCCTTCAGGCCCACACACATCAGATTTTACACAGCTCTTCATTTTACCCAGTGCATTGCTGGGCGTTTCTTGCTCTGTTTGTGAGCAGGTTTCCCACCCTTGTGGATAAATAGAATTTGAGTGTTTCTTCTCTATCTTGTACTTCATTTTTATATGGGTTCAGCATGTGTGTAGGCACCAGCAGTGTGAGAGATCAGTGAGGCTGAGTTTTATTCCAATGCATAGGGTTACTTCTTTAGTAGGCGCTTAACTCTAGCATGGTATTATATACACGTGATTTGGTCCAACAAACTGAAGGAAGTTGTCTCTCTAGGAAGAAGGTGTTAGTGTAACCGGCCTTAGATCACTAAGGGCAGTGTATCTGTCTCTACTAACTCACAAAGATGAAATTCAGCCAACTTAAAGGATTGCCTTTGTCCACAAACCAAAAGCATAGAACTTCACTGCACAGCATCATGTAACCATTCAAGACAAGGGAGGCTAGAATGCGCCTACTCAGAAACATAGAGAGTGACACCTGTTGGCCCCAACACTTGGCGCCTCTTGCGGTATTTATTTAAACTGGTTAGCTCAAAGATACAAAGGGACTCCCTTTAAGAGCTCACCCGCAGGTGCAACCCAGTACAACGCCAACCCATGGGTGTGCTAGTGACCAACTCCCAGTGCTATTACCTTGGTTCCTTTCAGCAGACATGCATAATCACAAGTAGACCAGTCTGACGGCATGCCAAGCAATGCATTTCCCATTTCCAAAGAGCCCAAGGCCAACCATTGCACCCCCAGGAAGAGAGTATCACAACCAGTGCCCCCATCCTCTCCCGGGCAAACGGCAGGGCATCCAACCTGGCAGGAACTCAGTAGGAATGGCTGTAGCAACGAGTGTAGAAGGAAGATGAGAATTCAGCCAACAGAAAGAGCCTGTTTCAGACCGAAACAGCTCCAGAATTAGGATGAGAAGCGGACAGCAAACTCTGGTAGGAGAGAGCTGCCTAGGAGTGTCTTCCAACAAAGATTAGAGAGAAGTGTGTCCAGCAAGCTGTAGCAGTCAGCGAAGAATGTGTTCACCATAACAGAGTTTACAGCCCACAAACAGCTCCGTTTTCAGTGCGCCTTGCACCAGGCAGGAGCAGGAAGAGAGGCGCCCATGAATATGGCTTCAGATGCAGAAAAGGAGAACTTTTGTTGCGAAGAGAGTCGAAAACAGCTTCAAAAGTGGCCCAGAATGAAGGCGTCCAGGTCCTAGAAGCATGCCAGCAATAGAGGGCACCAAGGGGAGGAGAAATGTCGCGAAGCAAGCATGAAATTCCAGTTCAGCAAGCAAAGGGGGAGCTGCAGAAATCTGCCATGAAGAGAATGAGGCTGGCTTGGTACGTTGAAGTTTCAAAACAGAAAGGAGAGCCAAGGAAGCGATCTAGGGCCTTCCAGGGGCTTCCAGAGGTGACACAAGGCAAGCAGATAGGCCACCAGCAGACACCTAAGCAAAATGAGGCGTGGGATTTTTAATGCCCCTAGGGGGTCAGAGGGCACACCATAACCCTAGTGCAAAGGAACCAATGATCCTATTTTGAAGGATCTGTAGGGGGTCAGTTTTTAAAGGATGACCCCACTGAACCAAACCAATGACCTTAGAAAATGAAACCACTCTAATAGCACCAGGAGTTGCACTTATTGGACATAAAATCATAGGTACCTTTTGGGCATTAACTAAGGCCCCTAGCCTGGTACCCTAGGCCAAATTCAATGACAGTTAGTTTAGACACTTCACCATCACCACCACGTCCCCGTGACATACCCCCCTCTTGAAACAGCAAACTATCTTGTTTGCTGTCCCAAAATTACAGCAAATTGAAAAGGGTGTCACAATAGGCATAAAACAGCCCATAATCAATAGTAGTACATCACATGAAGTACCAAAAATAAAATGTACATACGGAGGACTGTAGATCCATCCGTATGTTAGTGTATCAACCAACTGGAGTGTCATGATCACTCATCATAGAAGTCTTATGGCAAAAACACTGTCAGTATCAGTGCCTCGGGTAAAACCGCAGTGTCACCAAGTGACCTCTAGATATCATGTGAGCCTGTCTGCACTGTGGTTGCGGAGGTGCTACTGCCCCCATGAGCATCCAGTAAATGCTTTGTTGAACCGGCATGAGAGACTACCGTAGCAGGCTCAAGATCAAATGCCTCCAGATAGAGCTGTAAAATCTGAGGTGAATCTACGAATTCACTCTCTTCCATCCAGATCGCATCATTCGCAGGATAGTTCTTGCACTTCACACGATAGCGTCTGGCAACTCTACCATTAACTTTTCGTTCCTTGTGTGCCACAATTTGCTCAGGAATCAAGACCTCATCTTGGTCATCAACTTGAGGTTTCTCTTCAATTGGGATATCCTGTGGCACTTCTCCATGAAAAGGCTTCAACAAGCTAACATGGAAAGCATTGTGGATGGTCCATTGCTCGGGTAGCTTCAGCCTGTAAGCTACCTCATTGATCTTCTCAAGAACTTGAAAGGGGCCGTAGTACCTCATATTCAGCTTAGTGTACAGCTTTACCTTCCCTTTCTTGTTCCTAAGGCGTGCTTTAAGAAAATGCAGCACCACCCAATCACCTTCAGTGAAAACCAAGTCCCTGCGATGCTTATCCGCAGCTCTTTTTTGTTTATCTTGGCTGCGTTGGAGGGCATACTTAACCTTTTCATAGGCTGCCTAAAAATCCTCCACATACTCATTTGCCACAAAAATTTTCTCCTTTGTATGCAAGATAGGAGGGACCTTCCTCGTTCCTTCCACTATTTCAAACGGTGCCTTACCCGTGGAAGGGTGCACTGTATTGTTGTATGCATACTCAATCAGTACTTGCATCTCGTGAGATGATGTGTCCCAAGAAATGTATCTTTGGCATGAAGAACTCACTTTTCTTGGTGTTGACCAGTAAACTGTGTTTCTTGAGTTCTGCATTTACAACTGCCAAATGTTGCCTATGCTCCTCTTCATCTTTTGAGTACACAATAATGTCATCAAAGAATGTACCCACAAACTTCCAGTGCTCTTTGAAAATGCGATCCATCATAAAGCCCAAAAGTGGTCTTGAAGGTAGTCTTATGTACATCTTCGGGCCTGATTCGTATCTGATGGTAACCACTCTCTTCAAGTCAATGCGACTGAAGATGGCTGATCCCTCTAATCGATCCAAGATATCAGCAATGTATGGAATAGGAAATCGATTCTTGATAGAGATCTTATTCAAAGCCCTATAGTCAATACACATTCTCCAAAATCCATCCTTCTTCTGCACAAGTAGGACCGGAGAACAATATGGAGAAGAACTTGGCTGAATCAGCCCTTTTTGTAACAATTCATTCACCTGACACATGATCTCCTCCTGCTGTGCTGCACTCACCCTGTATGGTGGTCGTTTAGGTGGAGAACTGCCAGGAATGATATCAATGGTATGATCTTCTGGCCTCTCAGGAGGTAACTCCTTTGGAAGTTCATTTGAAAAACAATCTTGAAACTGAAATAAAACTCAGTTTGCTGTTTTTTCAGCTTGGAAAAATCAGAGTTATCCTTTAATGGGAATGCCTTTCCTCTGCGTCAAACCAAGAGCTAGTCGGTGTTTCTCGAATAGCTCTTTACCGAGTGGTTTGGTAAAGATGTCTGCAACATTTTCTTTGCTATCACAATGCTGCAGTGTGATGTCACCAAGTAACACTCTCTTTGATGAAGTGCTCTCTGACATCAATGTGCTTTGTCCTGGAGTGATATACTGGATTCTTGGCCAATGCTTGAGCCGATTGATTATCACAGTATATTGTTGTTGGCTTTGACTCATCAAAGTAATCTGTTTCTGACAATGGTCTTCTGAGCCATATAGCCTCACATGCACCTGTAGTGAGTGCTCTATATTCTGCTTCAGTTGAAGACAAAGAAACAGTTGGCTGTTTGTTTGATAACTATGATATAGCACCTTGACCAAGGAAAAATGCATATCCCTGTGTCGATCTCCTGGTCTCATGATCTCCGGCATAGTCACTGTCACAGTATCCATGCAACCGTGGACGACTTCCTCTGTATTCTATCCCAAACTGTCTTGTACCTCTGATGTATCTCAAGACTCTTTTGGCTGCATTCCAATGAGATTGTTTTGGATTTGCCATAAACTGTGCTAGTGAACTTACTGCATAACAAATATCTGGCCGTGTGATAGTCAGATATATAAGAGATCCAATGAGTTGCCTGTAGTATCTGTCATTGATTGTAGGCTTTTTTGAATCTTTAGTAAGGTTCAAACTCTGTTTCATGGAAGTGGCTGCAATCTTGCAATCTGCCATATGAAATTTCTTCAGGAGACTGTCAACATACTTGAGCTGACTCATGAATGTGCTATGTGAATCTCTCTAGAACTCAATTCCAAGACAATAGTGCATAAGTCCAAGATCTTTCATGTCGCCACACCCGTCACCCAGCTCGCAGAACAACTGATCTCCACTCCTCCCTCCACAGCTCGCAGTCCCGTCCTCTTCTTTCTTCACCAGCTTATGTGCCCTCCCGCTATCTTCTTCTCCCACACAGGCCTCTCTCTTTGCTCATGGAGTTCTTGCAATCGAGTCGCCTCCCCCCTCATTACACACAGGGCTCTCCTACTTTACGTATATTCTCAGCCTCCTTCAGTAGCGACGCCCTCCTTCATTCAGGAGCTTCCAGCCTCTTCGCTGCTGTCCCACCGCCAGCCCGTCGGCCTCTCCAGCAGAACTTCGCCTCTGTAAACTATTTCTGGCTTCTCATAGTGATGGCGCACACCTTAGCGACCCCCACTCCAGAATAAACACCCCCCAGCGCTGCAGTAGCGTCACCACCTCTTCTCCAAGCTCCTTCTTCTAGAATCCCCTCCCCCTCCTCCTAGCTCATGGTTCTCCACTCCTAGCTCCTCTCCGAGCTTCCAGAACCTTCTTTCCTTCTCCGGTAACCCCGATTCTCCCTCGAGCTCACGATCACCTCCTCCCCAATCCTCCAGAAGCCTCTAGCTCCTTTTTTACGTAGACTGTAGAAGTTTCTACCATCTGTACATCAGTGTAGAGTCCTTTTGGGAGTGTCCAGAACTCAATGCCACCACCAACTAGCTATATACATAGCTATGCACCTACCCATCAACATGCAACGAGTAAAAAACATATTTACATTTTTGTCCACACAACGACGAGTCCCTCTTGGAGACAACTGAGGAGGATAGAGGGCCATAGATAGGATCTGATTAGGATGAGCACTAGTAGTGCTCTATTACCGATTTCCCAATGGCACCACCCCTCACCAAGTCCAGAGCCATTGTCGGCCCCGATATCAACTCTTCTACCTCAGCCGGCTGACGAATTTGGTCCCACGAACAGCATACATAGGTTTCCGCCACTTAGATGGTCGGTTGGTCGGATGGCCCACTAACGGGGATCTCCCTCCCCCCTTTGTGAACCTCCCGCATCAACAATACGGGGTATGGATTTCCGCCTTACTTTTGTGAACCTCCTGCATCAACAATACGGGGTATGGATTTCCGCCTTAGTGGCCCCACCCCTTAGCTATTTTATTGCATCTGTTTTTTTTCCCAATCTCATAGACCCTTTGGTCTTTTGAAGACATTAATCCATTTGACACCTCTTCACTTTGGCCTTCATTATTGTTCCCATTTATCCCTTCCTTAAATGCATGAATTTGAGTAAGGGCTCGTTTACGAATACAATAACTTTACCCTTTGATTCACGACGTTGTTGCAGTGCCAAATGTTGCTGCTGTCCTGATACTTCAACCTTCATGAGATAGAGAGGTTTTGTTCAAACACAATCTTCTACCATTTCCCACATTTGATGTTGTTATAGAGAGTAGATTTTAACCCAATCGTGCACTTCTGAGAATTCTTAAAAACTGATTTTCTTGCTGCTCAAACGGGGTTCTTTTCCCATTCTGTTATCTGGCTGCCTTGTTCTGTTATCTGGAGGCATGTAACGGAGATTATCTAGGACACGAAGTTCTTCAGCCTATTGGGGGTGCACGACTTTAGGACACCCCCTTCTTGTTCTGCCTCGAATTTAGCCTTTCCTAGGGAATCCCAATTCTTGCTTTCTATCTCTTCAGATTTTGAAGGATCGCTTGCACCCAAATCCTATAGCATATGTTCATGGGATGTTTAAGAGACAGTTATAAAGCTTCCTCCATTTCTTTCTTTCCCCTCTCTACATCCCCAGGGCCCACGTACATCTGCAACAGTTTGAAAATCTGACAGCCTGTGCATGTACCATTGCAGCAACCTGAAATCCCCCATGCAACTGCATCGGTTTGAAATCTGGTCGCGTCATCCTGCACGTGTACGGCTTTCTTCGCTCGTTTGCAAGTATGGCCTTCACCTTCCACACATTTGTCCAAGATCTGCCGCACCATGCCGCTCTGATACCAAAAGTTATGAACTGAAAACTCTTCAATGCATGCTCATGTGTGCAATGAAGTACACTTTGACATGATATTTGCCCCTTCGATGGGGAAGAGCGCCCTTAGTGAGAGAATTTGTTTCTAAGACTTAAGTTGACCTACATGCAAGGTGGGAAGACGTTAGGGATATCCGTACAATCTTTCCATTTAAATCTACCCTTAGCCTATGACTCTCGACCTATTGTTTTAAGCATCCTAATGCACCCTTTCCCTTCCCTATACCCAACCCCCTAAGACCTAGACATTTGATTGCATATCTTCATTAATGAGTATTGGCTAGTATTACATCGTTTGTTGGCATAGGAAATACCTGCCAATATTTATTAATGAAGATATGCAATCAGGTGTCAACTATAGGCTGTCCTGATAATTATAACCATTTTATCACATAGCCATGGCAGTATTAATAAAATTGTACACAATTGTGGCATGCCCAATCGTAATATGACTGTATCTGTAGCTGTCATTGATCATGACAGAATCTAGTTTCAGCGCAATATTTTTAATAAACATTATTTGTGGATATATTACACATTAAACCTTGGTTTTGTTTGTGGGGAAGTAAGCCTGTTGATCTGCATAAGCATATGTGCATTGTAGTTTTGCTGTTGCAGTACCAAAGACCTTGGCAAAGTACGATCCAAGAGGAAGACATCAAGAAAGGAGGAGACATCACCAACCAAAGGTAACGAAGGAACCAAAGTGGATTGACATATAGTCAAAATAAAACCAGCCACCAATAGCCATTGCATGGCTAGAACAAAAATGATTGAAAGAGTTCAAAATTGCCTTGGAAGCAAGTGTTCGATTGTACCATATTGAAGGAAGCTCAACATACATGAGGCAGGCACAAAGTTGCTCAAAGCGACGGGCAAGGGCCTTACAAGTATCATATATGATATTGTAAGTCACTGGTTAAATTTTTATCTCAGGCTGGCTACTTGATTCTCCAAGCTGTTGTGGACATGTTTTTCCAGACAACTAGGTCGGTTTGCTTCGACTGGAGGGATGCGACCCAAGGTGGATTGGAGTAATTACACAGTTCCTGCCCAAGCTTTATATCACATTATGATGGGAGATCCAAAGTCAAATTAATAGGAGAGACTGTGAGGCAAGGAATACAAAAGACATGAAAATCATGTACAAGCACCTGAAAATTATTTATAAGCACTTCTAAGCAAAATTGCAAGAGTGTATTAGTTGCTTGTAATATGTGTCGTAGACAATACGGCAATTGCAACACCCAGAGGCATTAATTTCAAAGCTTGTATAAAGTATATCAATGCAGGGCAAGATGAGGACTTTTGCTATCAGGAATTACTGATATTTTAGGCAATATACCTGTTCATTTTACACAATCATTCGAAGTTCAAAATTTCTCATGGGAATACTCAATGCCTCATAGGATAATGTTTTATGCTTTACTAGGAATGATTGGTGATTTGTTTCTGTGCTATAACATCGACCATGTTTTGCCATCAGTTTCAGATGCAAGTCTAGGAAAGGAGATTTGAAATACAGGTGCTGTCTTTAGAAGTTCACTTCTGAAATGTTTGTAACTTCATGCTAAATATGAGATATCTGGCTGGAATAAGAGCCAATTGTTGTTTGAAAACCTGCATGTGGGAGGAAGTAGCTCTAATGGATCTTTCTGGAAAGACACGAACAGCTCTTCATGGATTTGGTTTTGCAAGGGTATCTTGCTGGCTTCTAATATCAAAGCAACACACAGAGAGGCCCATTTAGAAGAGTGCTTTTAGCTATTGATATGTTTATTTGTGACATTATGCAGAGTCTTTTATTTGTGACATTATGCAGAGTCCTTTTAATTCAGTTTTAGATGCAGATGGAAGCTCAAGTCTACAGCTAAAAAAAGACATTTTGAAATGCCCTGGCTAGTCGCTGCTTAAGGCATTCCACAACTGAAGTTATTTTGTCTACAAAGAGGGAGGTGACAGAGTCTTTCTTGAAAAAATAAGATGGACTATAATGCAAGACAAAAGCCAACGGGTGGACTTTTAGTCCCTTAGCTCCTTTCCTGTTGTCCGCTCACAACCCATGTTCATATATTCCTCTTGAACAGGAGGGAAGCTGCTAGTGGGATAGTTTGTGGAAAGAAATGGGCAGAGATTTCTGTGGAACAAAAGGAGAAATTTACATTTTCTTAATTCATATGGCCGCTAATTGATCTGCTGAGGCAGTTGGTCATAGCTTCTTGTATAAACCCCCTCCCCCTTCTTTCTGTCCTGAGAGAGATTGGGGCAGACATGTTTGTGGAGAAATGTACATTTTTAAATTCATGTAGGACCCAACGCTATCTTCTGAGCTAGTTGGCCATAGCGCATAGCCCCCCCCCCCCATTCCCTTCCCCCCTTCTGTCCCCCCCCAACAAAAACCCCACCCAACACACGTACATCCACATGCGCGCGTGCAAGAGAGAGAGCACCAACCAAAACCCCACCCTAGACACGCACATCCACACACACACACGAGCGAGAGAGAGAGAGAGAGAGAGAGAGAGAGAGAGAGAGAGAGTGTATACGTTTTCACAGTGCATATAGGGTCCAGATTCCTTTCTGAGCCACAGTTGGTTATTAGCTTATTGGTTATCTCCCCTCATACGAAGACAGACAAAAAGTCGATCACAAAATTGATAGTGGATATGGTTTAAAGGTAAAACGTCTCATGAGAGAAGATGTGGGTTCAAATCCTGCTGTCCACAGAATAACATCTGGGTGCAAGCATTGTATGTATCTTGGATATGCACATGTAAGAGAATTGTCATGGTAAATCTGTACGAGGTCCTATACATGATTCCGAGGGGACTTGGGAATTGGAGTGCGGGGTAAGCGCTATGTCCCTGTCTGGTGTGCCCTAGGATGAGGAACATGCTGGCAGGATAAGGTAAAGGGAGCATTGCAGCACGTGCTAAAGGAAGGCATCAAAAGGTCGGAAACGAGAGAGAGAGAGAGAGATGCATGGATGTGGGCATCATAACACTTAGAGGGCATGGGATAGGTGGCTGGAACTTGCTGAATTTTGCTACAACAGTTCTAAACATCTCTTGTTTAGTGGTCATAGCTTTGTAATAAGGAGATTGAGTCTTTCCATGATACCAAGTTCGAGTAAAGCTCATGAAAGCGTGTGTCTTGTATAAGAGGTTCCCCTCCTCTATCATCTTGAGTTACTCAGTAGAACTCCGTAAAAAGGGAACATTGGCTAGTGTTAACTCTAAATTTACGTCTTTTTCTATTAAAAAACATACTAAGAAAATCCCAGTGGCTAGAGCATGTGAACAATCAATATCATCCCCATCAATTCTTCCCATCACATCTTCCATGAAGTTCCTAAATAAGAACACAAGCAAAACTTAGCACAAACAATGTAGCACAAAAGAGTGAAATTTTATTGGAACATTGGATAACCATCCTTGTAGCCTAGATTCTTCTGTTTTTGTGTGTGGAAACAAGCAATTCTTTGTGAACAGAGAAAACAGTTTGCTGTGCATGCTCTTGAAGTCAATCCAAAAACCTCTTAATAATACCACCATGTTTGGTTGTGAAAGCACTCCTATGATGGTGTGTATTTATCTAGAGTGTTGATTCTGTGTACTTATTTTTTTGTTCTTATGCTTTTCCAATTTGGGCTCCTATTGAAACACTGTTGATTACATGTGATAGTCTAATTGGTTACTTTTTATGTTTATGCTTTCTATTTTAATTCTGCTATCTATTTAAGCCATTGTTTGCATGTACACACTTGTCTTTTGTTTTTTTTTGAAAGAATCAAATGCTTGCTTTGTTGGGAGGGACTACAAATCCACTGACTTGGTGCTCCTTAAAAGGGAGGGCTTGCCCTTGGATCAAGACTAGAGACAACCTCGTATGGCATTCTAAGGTTCACGTTCCCTAAGAGGCACCTTTTAAATAATATGGCAAAGTCCAAAGCCCTTGTTGCTTTATTTTTGTTGCATTTGGCTGAAAATCTGAGTCGAGCATTGTAATTAATTTTGAGATCCTGCACAGTCCTACGGAGAATTTAGTGTAATGTAGGACTTTGGGATTATTATTATTGGCTAAGATTGATGAAGTTGGCATGCATTTTGGGCAAATGAAACACACTCCAAGATATTGCTCATTTCGGACATATACCTGAGTTTTATTGGGAACTCTTTGGGAGAGTTTATTTTTGTTGCATTTGGCTGAAAATCTAAGTCGAGCATTGTAATTAATTTTGAGATCCTGCACAGTCCTACGGAGAATTTAGTGTAATGTAGGACTTTGGGATTATTATTATTGGCTAAGATTGATGAAGTTGGCATGCATTTTGGGCAAATGAAACACACTCCAAGATATTGCTCATTTCGGACATATACCTGAGTTTTATTGGGAACTCTTTGGGAGAGTTATTTATGTGGAATTTGGGGTAATTGTTTTGCTCACCTTGGGATCGTTGGTCTGTGACTAAGCTTGATGTGATGTTTTAATTGCTAGTGATGTTTTCGTGTGTGTGTGCGTGTGTGTGTGTGTGAGAGAGAGAGAGAGAGAGAGAGAGAATCAATACATGTGTGTGTGTGTGAGAGAGAGAGAGAGAGAGAGAGAGAGAGAATCAATACAAATACATTCTTAGTCCAAATTACATGACCTCGGGGCAAGCTTGAGCTGCTTGCTGCTCTACTGCTTTTCCATGAGTTCATATACTCTCTCCCAAAAGGACAATATTCAATTCACGTTGCTGAACTATCACATCATAAAATCTCTGGGGCAAGCTTGAGCTGCTTGCTGCTCTACTGCTTTTCCATGAGTTCATATACTCTCTCCCAAAAGGACAATATTCAATTCACGTTGCTGAACTATCACATCATAAAATCTCTTTTCAGTCAAAAAACAAATAAAATAAGATTCTGATTCATTGAAACACTGAGCCATGTTTTGAAATTCTTTTGTAAAGGAGACCTTACGCGTCGTTAGAATGCTTGAATGTCAAGGATTTAGTCATTGATCTTATTTTTTGTTGAAAACGATTGTATATGGACAACCATGAGGATTAAGCATTGCAGCCAAGGAATACATCTTAAGGATTCTTCCAAAGTTTTAAAGCTTTGCCACAACCTTTCGATGTTATTTTGGCTGCATGTCATTGCCAGTGGAGTTTTTAACAAGGTCTTCCCTCGAGTCCTCCTCAATAGGTGCTTCCATTGACGGCCTGCAAGTTTTTAACAAGGTCTTCCCTCAGAGTCCTCCTCAATATCTTCCCAGCTGCGGTTTTGGGAATGCTGGCAACGAAGCTCACCAGCCTGATCTTCTTGTACGATGCCACCTGCAGCACCATGGAAGAATTATTACCCTCGTCCCTGCAAACTCGAGTGGGATGCAAGCCTTAACGAAACGACGATATACCTTAGACGCTACAAATTCCATCACGGCATCTTTCGTGAGCGAGCTGCCCGCTGCAGGTACGATGCACCCTGCAGGAATCTCCCCGGCCTCTTCGTCGGGCAATCTTTTCACACCCAAGAGCAAGGGCATATCCCAATTAATCTTTCAACGGGGTGAAATCCGACATACGGGTATTCTCAGGCACTGTTGCAGAGAAGGAATGCTATTCTCACGGCAATATGAAGGGGACTGTGGGAGAACGAGGGCAAGCACTACACTTTCGGAATCCTTAGAATTCAAGACTTCATGGGGGGCGATGAGAGAGAGAGAGAGATTCTTACGGTACAACAGCTGCATCCTCAATCTGTGGATGAGAGATCAAAATCGCTTCGAGCTCAGCAGGGGGAACCTGATTAGTACAGCACCAAATTTGAAGAGTTACTGCAGCTTGCCGCCGCTTAAAGTGATTAGTACAGCACCAAAATTGAAAAGTTACTGTAGCTTGCCGGATAGTGCGGCCGTAAAATATATAGTCGACACTCTGCGCTACAGAACGCCAGCCCCTCACCTGAAAACCCTTGTATTTAATAAGTTCCTTGATCCTTTCGACAATAAAGATGTCACCGTCGTCGTCTATGTAGCCTATATCACCGGTGTGCAGCCAGCCTTGCTCGTCGATGGTGCTATTAGTGGCTTCTGGATTCCTGAAATAACCTGCGCCAAGCACCACCAGCAACCTAAACTTGCGTCTGGGAAGGGGCATCCCTCGGGTGATCATCAAACATAACTCGGAGAGGGTTTTGTTCAAGCCCACCTATCGTCACGCACTGGCTGCGAACGCAGAGCTCCCCGAGCTTGTTTGCTGGCACAGATTTCCCTGTCTCAGGATCGAGGAACTTCACCTCAAGATTCGGAAGTATGAAGCCCACAGAGCCTTTCTTGGCGATTCCACGCGGATGCCCGGCGGCGAGGTGCGAGAGAGTAATGCAACTGTGCTCCGTGAGGCCATATGCCTGACTCAATGATCACGGTTGTAAGATTGAATTCCACGAAAAGAACTAAAGGGCGGAAGGAGAATGGGTTTACCTCCTGAATCATGACTCCTGGAAACTTCGCCTCGAATGCTCTCTGAAGATCTGGAGCAAGCGGTGCGGCCGCTGTCATAACTGCCTGCAATTTGAGCTTGCTGAGATCGAATTCGTCCACAACAGGGCTTTTGACGAGCGAGAGGATGATGGGAGGAACGATTGGCGCAAAGGTGACCTCGTATTTGAGGAGGGCGGACAGGAAGAGGCGCAATTCAAACCTGGCAAGCACCACCACCTTGCCCTTGGTGCGCAGAGTCGAACAGCAAATCCCAGTGAATCCGTAGATGTGGAAGAAGGGCATCAGGCCGAGCGTCACGTTTTCCCCCGGAGGAACCTTCTGCAGATCGAAAAGGGTGGAGCAGAGGTTCGCGATAAGGTTTCGGTGCGTGATCATGACTCCTTTTGAGAGCCCCGTGGTGCCCGACGAGAAGGGGAGGGCACAGAGGTCTTCTTGCGAGACAGGAGCAGGATGAAAATTCGTTCCGTCGGTTTCGAAAAGCTTCTCGACGGGGATCGTTCCGGGAGGCTTCTCCTCGCCAACGATGACGACAGGGATCTGGATGTCGTCCAAGCGGGCAATCTTCTTGTAGTTGGCAGCATCGGTGATGAGGAGCTTGGCTTCGGAAACCGCGAGCTGCTTTTGGAGCTCCTCGGGGTGAGAGGAGGGATTGGCGCCGGAGAAGACACCGCCGACGGACATGATGCCGAAGACGAGGATGCAATACTCGGGCATGTTGGGGAGGATGACGGAGACGACATCGCCTTTGGCGAGGCCAAGGTGGAGGGAAAGGCCGGCAGCGACGTTGGAGCAGAGGGAACGGATTTGGCCGTAAGTGAATTCTCTACCGTCGGAGGCATCGACGAGGGCGACGGAGTGGAGATGAGGGTCGAGGTCATGGAGGACGAATTGAGGGAGGGTGAGCGACGGAGGGATGGGGCAGGGAGGGAGCTGCGATCGGAAGATGAAGTCGGGCTGATGAGCAGCCATAGCTCGCGAGCTCTGAGTGTAGATTATATTGCAAGACGAAGAAGATGATCGAAAAATCGCAAGACGAAGAAGAAGATCGACGACGGAAAGCTCTATGATCAGTGGACGGAAAGCTCTAACGATTTGCTTCAACGACGGAACCACGATGAATCAAGGATTCGTCAACGACTCTGATCAGATGCACGATCTTCCATCGACGACGTAATCTGCTGATGCAGCTATAGCTCGCTAGCGATTGCAGCAGACGGCAATTAAAGCATTCGTCAACCATATAGAGACCTAATCCGTCGCTCAGATGCACGACGAATATCTCCGTCGTACTCTCCGTCGACGACGTAAATCAACGGACGTATAAATTTGGTGCTCAGACGTAATCTGCTGCTAGTGCTGCTGAAGCCATAGCTCGCTAGCAGACGGAAAGCTGTAAAGATGCAATATCAACGAAAGATGAGCAGACGGAATTAAGCTGTAGCATGCAATATCAACGAAAGATGAGCAGACGGAAAGCTCTAGCCATGCATGAATATCAACGATAAACCCACAAGCAGAGAACGGTTTGCGTAATCCGACGCTGTAAATCAACAGAATGAATCAACGAAGACGAATATGTAGGTGCAGGGACGTAATCCGATGGTCAGATGGACGACGGAAATCAACGGAATGCATCAACGAAATGTGATCACGATAGACTGCGCGTTGAAACCTAAATGATGGACGTAGCAACTGATTGTGAAGATGATGGATGAAAATAGATAACTACAATTTGTTCTAAAGCTGGACCATCTTTTTGTAGCTGTAAAAATTGTTGTTCAATCTTATGTTTTTATGGGTTGGCCAAATTCAAAGTTTGGACGTTGCACTGCACTTTGTGGTTCTCCCACCTCAAGAGCGTTGCCTTCATTAACACCAATATTATATCTTTCTTTGCTTTGCCTCCACACTCTTCACGCTTCCTCCTTAAATCTTACCCCAAGCCCTTTCTGACCTAAGCTTTTGTTAACAACAAAAATATGAGAACTATTTCTCTTTCTTGAATCATCACAACTTGATTTTTTATACGATTGGTAATATGAAAACCCACTGTTAGAATCTTGTCTAACTGTCGAGATAATCCCATATCGAGCC
Organism: Dipteris shenzhenensis; assembly: GCF_047967505.1. Classification (NCBI taxonomy): domain Eukaryota; kingdom Viridiplantae; phylum Streptophyta; class Polypodiopsida; order Gleicheniales; family Dipteridaceae; genus Dipteris; species Dipteris shenzhenensis. The sequence goes on from NC_141626.1 coordinate 11,120,172, forward strand.
TTCAATGTCTCTAGCACCTAGAAGAGACAAGGTGAATTAATGCCATCTCAAGATTGTACAAATGGAAGTGTATCCTTATATAATTTGCCATCTCAAAATTTTCTAAATGGAAGTGTCTCCGTGTACAAGTTGCTTACCAATAAGGTCACTGTAATGGAGCCTCAACAACTATGCCTCATCAAGTGCATCGTTTAGAAGAATTTTTTACAATTTTAGAACATTATGTTACACATATCATTTTGTAAGTAACATATCAATATCACATCTTGATGTGTATATGGGTGGGGGGGGGTGCGCGCGTGTCTTGGGGGGGAGTGCGCGTGTGCATGCATATATGAACCCTTATTAGAAATTATTTTACTTTGTGTGAAACAGAGCCCAAGATAACCTCATAATTATCATACTGAAATATTTGGAGTTATATGTTGATGTTGCTATTTGAATTGTATCCAGCATTGTCTTTTTGGTTGGTAGCACAAACTATCCAAACAAAGAAAACAATTACAAAAGGGGGCGAAATTGGCTAGAATGTGAATGGTAGAGGAGCACATTAGTAGTTTGAAGGAGGAGGATATAAAGAGGGAAGGGGAAAAGTAGGGGAGTAATGGGAAAGATTTGGTTTCTGAAAACTCATTTGATGTGGAGGGAAAACAAGAATGGTATCGGAATGAATCACTTAACCATATTGTTCATGGGTTTTTCATGCATAGTATTTTGAGGTGAAGTGATTACATAGATGCAAATTTTAGGTTTTAGACTGGCCATCATGTAAGCAATATTTGCAATATCAAAATCACAAACATGAAACTAGAGATTAATGTTTAAAGAAAACGAGAAGAAAACCAAGGAAGGAGACATTAAAAATTTGTTGAAGTAGACATGAAAAAAATTAGGGAAAAAGGGAATAAATAGAAATAGGGATAAATCAAGGGAGGGGGGGGGGGTACGGTGGGAAGAAAAAAGGAACCAGGGTTTAAACAAACGGGAGGAAGGGGTAGGAAGTGTGTGTTGGGGGGGGGGAGTGCGCGTGTGTGTGCATACTTGAACCTTATTAGGAATTAATTTACTTTTTGTGAAATAGAGTCCAAGATAACCTCATAATTATCCTATTGAAATATTTGGAGTCATATGTTGATGTTGCTATTTGAATTGTATCAAGCACTCTCTTCTTGGTTGGTAGCACAAACTATCCAAACAAAAAAATCAATTACAAAAGGGGGCAAAATTGGCTAGAATGTGAATGGTAGAGGAGAATGGTTGAAGGAGGAATATAGAAAGAGGGGAGGGGAAAAGTAGGGGAGTGATGGGCAAGATTTGGTTTCTAAAAAACAATTTGATGTGGAGGGAAAACAAGAATGGTATCGAAATGAATCACTTAACCACATTGTTCATGGATTTATCATGCATAGCATTTTGAGGTGAAGTCATTACATACATGCAAATTTTAGGTTTTATATTGGCCATCATGTAAGCAATATTTGCAATATCAAAATCACAGACATGAAACTAGAGAAGTATTAAGCATAAATATTGCTAGTGGTAGTACAATCACTAATAGTCACTATCTCAACGTTGTCGAGAGTTGTTTTATTGCTAATTGTGTTTTCATGCTATGTTCACATTATTGTCAAGCAAAAAATGTTAATGACAAGTGAGTGATCATCAAGCATGAAAAAGTAAGTTTCGTAAGCAAAAACCTTATGGGGTGAGAGTGGGAATAGAGATTAAAGATTGAAAAAGCAATGAATTCAAAATGATGCAGTTTTTAAGCGAAGGATTAACCTATAAAGTATATACAATGGGCTTGCAACATTTGAAGAATAAAAAACTCGAGTTTGTAAAACCTGCAAAATTTTAGGTAATAGAAGCAACATTGTATTCAATAATTTTCAACATTTTTTTCCTGTTTGGACAGATCCTTCCCAAATCCAAAGTTATCTTTTTGAAAATATCCTTCCCAAATCCAAAGTTCACTTTTTTGGAACTATTATTTCCCAAGAAAAAGTTTATTTGTTCACATTGTCATTTTGCACTAATAATGCAAAAAATACAAAACATAATTCCTTCCTTAGTCTATATTTGAGAAATCTTAGTTTAATTTTTTATTTCTAAGAATCCTCCTCTGAAGAAGTAAAGTAAATCTTAGTTTAAATTTTTATTTTTAAGAATCCTCCTTTAAAAAAGTATTTTTAAACATTATTAATAATTTAAATAAATTAAATCTATGGAAGATCCATCCTCTTCTCTCTTAAACAAATCTTTTACTTGAAATAAACTACAAACAAAAAATAATTTGATGCATACTCGACGGCTCTTTTCCTTTTCTTCTTCTTTCCTTTTTGTTTTCTCTTTTATCCTTTCTTTTGTCCTATTTTTTTCCTTAGACAAGAGACTCTTAGTATTTTAATGCCAATGTAAAGAACAATTGGCACACATAATATACATAAAATTGTTAAAACATCTAAATAGAGACAAATATGAAAAATGTTTTGGATTCCAAAGAATAGCTAGAGCTATACTTGTAATTATACGTTGATGTACATTTAGAAGAAAAAAATGCTCAATGAGTCTTTGTATAAAGGAGTCTGACGTTTGAGAGGTGATGGTAACTACCCATGCCCTTTCCAATGATTGAATTTAATCTTTACAATAATTGAATTCCAATTAATGCTTGAGGCAACGGGTACCACCCATAGCCTACACAATGATTGAATTCCACCTTTACAATGATTGAAGTGCATTTCCCTCGTCTTTATCATTTGCTTGATTAGTATTGGAAGGCAACATGGAAAGATGGGTTTGTTGTGCTTGTTGCTTCACATAGTCCGTCAACGGCGGGGGTCGACGGAGCTTTAATCCTAGCCGTCGATCTTGGGTAGACTTAATAATGGTTGGGAAAATGCTTTTCTTGCTTTGACCAGCTAAATTCCAAGCAGCTAGCACAACAACACAAAGTATCCATAGATATGTGCACACAGATGCATTTTGTTGACTACAAAAAAAACTTACGAGTGCGTCTATAGACTCATGTCGATAGGTGCATCTATATAACAGATAGACACGCCTATAGGCGCTTTGTAGAAAAAAAAAAAAGAAAGGTCTCGCATTTATAGACAATCTGCATATTTTTTTAATAAAAAAAAGTAGAATTTTGTGTGGTTGAACAGAATGCTATGTATGCTGTGTGGTTACAAGAATCCCATTTCCACAGTGTGCAATTCAATTCTTACAGCCAACTGCATTTTAATTAGCACGATTGGCATTTTGATTAGCATGATTCCAAGTACCTCTATAGCCAACGATTACAATTCCGAATAAAACATTACAACTCGAAAACGTTGAGTTCACAAGGCATTCATTGATAGAACATTGCACAAGGAAATTGAAAACCAAAAAAATAAAAGGAGTATATATTAATTCATAGCCCAAAAAGTGCTTGTATGTACATATAGCATGAAGCCAAGCCACGTCCTGTGGCTTCAAGTACAAAAAATAAGAGGAGTGTATATACAAGAGAGGCACGAAGGCAAGCCAATGGCTTCAAGTACAAAAAAAAGTAGCTAGCACTACTTCTATGATTAATCTAAGTCATCTACGTCCTCGCTCCCTTCTTGGCTCCCTTCTTCGTTGCCTTCTTCCTCCTTAGTATCCTTGCCTTCTTCCTCCTGAATATCCCCAAGGGCCTGTAAACGAGGGACAACATGTATCAATGTATGAAAATCAAGTCTTTATTACAATATTGACATTATTTAAGTACTTTTACATACTTGAGGGGGGGCGCTCCAGTAGCCCCGATATACTGCTCCTCAGTAATCAACCCCTCATCATAGAAGTGCCTCCATGTATGTCCTTTGTGATGTCCACGATGGTAGGCTGTCTCGATAGGATTAGGGTACCTGCCCACGATATCAAGCTGCAATTTGTGGAGGGGTTAGAACAAAGAAACAACCTCCTAATAAACCACCTAAACACAATATAATTTGAGATTGATACTTACAAATTGGGCCTCGCATGATTTAACACCCCTTGCTCCAAAATGCACGTTTCCATATTGCTCCATTTGGATCCTTCGTGCATCCATGTGCTGCAGACTAGGGTCCACCTTCGCTGCATTCATTGCTTTCTTCCACTCACGCTTATGAGCGATGTGGGGATGGCCCCTTGGTGGTCGACCTCCCTCTGTCCTGGCAAGCTCGGTTAGTGCATTCCTCTTAAGCGAAGATCTTTTATTGGCAAGTATAACGACAATCTTTGACTTACCATTGAACTCAACATTGGGGGGATTGGGATACCTAGAGCGTACATCATTGTTGATGGTCTCATTAGCCAACCTTTTTGGATGCTATTTGTATGGAATAAAGCAATCTTTGAAGTTGTTAGCAACTATAGAGCTCATGAAGGCCATGATGTCCTTCCCCCGTGCATCCATCAAGATGCCTCCTCTTTGAGTGATGTCATAGAAGATCATACCATTATCCTCTAGCACGTCTGCATCATCTGAATCATCCCCGCCCCCACCATTAGCCCTCCCAAAGCCCTATGCCATGCATCCCCCAGAGCTCTCCTTGCTACTACGCTTGCTGCCCTGTCGTGTGATGAGCTAGTCCTCTTGCCACTCGTCTTTGGAAAAGGGACTCTTGACTGCCAGACCGCCGCAGGGGAGAAGGGAGTGCTGATGATTAGGGAGAAGGGACACTAGACCGTAGAGGAGAAGGGACTCCTGATGATTGGGCAGAAGGGAAGCGACTTTGTAGCCTGCTGGGTTGTCTTGACTCCACAGGAGTAATCTCAGCTGGTGTGGCATTGGGGTGGTTTGGAATCTGTACTACCAACTCCTAGGGGGTGTTTATAATACTTGTCATGTATGTGTATAACTCTTGAGGAGTGGGAGGGTGTCCCAAAATATTATATATAACTCCCAAAAGATGGCATCCCGAAGATCAGGTGAGGCTGAAGAGCTTCCTGGCCACATGATGAACTGTAGAAAAGAAGAGAAGAAAATTTCCATCATGCATGCCCTCTTTCTATCATGCATGACATCTTTGCATCATGCATGAAATCATTGGGGCAAAAGAAAAAATAGGAAAAGGTAAGAGAGAAAAATTGAGCAAGCATTTACAGACTCCTGCATTCTTTGAATTAGCGTGACAGAAGTCTATATCTGCTTGCTCAATGTTAGGCTATTAAAGCTTCACGTGGGTGGAAAAGAGAGAAAGAAAGAGAGGAAAAGAGAGAAAAAGAGAGGAAAAAAGAGAGGAAATGAGAGGGGAAAAGAGAGGGGAAAAGAAAGGAAAAGAGAGGAAAAAAGAGGAGAAAAAAGAGAAAAAGAGAGGAGAAAAGACTAAAAAAGAGAGGAAAAAAGAGAAGGAAAGAGAGGAAAAAAGAGAAAAAGATAGGAAAAGAGAGGATTTTCCCTTTTTCCATCCTGTGTGCAATCCCGTGATTTCCATCATGCATGCCCTCTTTCTTTATCCCGCCCTCATGCTGCAGTTCAATTTCCCTCATGCAATCACTTATTTCCATCATTCATGCAATCCCTTATTTCCTCATGAATGCTTAAGGCATTGAAAATTTGACAGTTGACTTAAACATGCATACAAGGGAAAGCAGAAAGGAAAGAGAAGGAAGGGGAAGGGGAAGGGGAAAGGAGAAGGAGAAGGGGAAGTGAAGGAAGGGGAATGCAACAAAGAAACTCTTTTGGAGCACGCCTATAGACGCGGCAAATTAATAGCGCTTCTATAGGCGCGGCTGCCTGTTTTTCCAAAAAATTAGACTCGTGTTAGAAGCATGTATAGACGCGCTTCGACAGACGCTTTTCTAGAAAAAGGTGAAAAGGACATGCGCCCGATCCCAAAAAGAACAACACTAGTACCAAAAACATTCTTTCGTTGCATATGACAAAGGACGAATCCAAAGAGAACAACGTCCAGAGAAGACCAACCACCAAGAGACTTACCTTAGATAGAGGTATGGAAGCTTCTTGTCTTTCTTCAAAGCTACCTCTCCTTCTTCTCTTCCTTGTTCACCCTCTCCTCTTGTATGCTTGGGGGTGAGTGTGTATGCCTGGAGATGAGTGTGGGTGCTTGGAGATGAGTGTGGATGAGTGGAGCTATGTGTGTTAATAGGAAAGCAAGTGGCGTGGTGCTAAAAGTATCGAAAGGAAAGCAAGTGTGCTAAAAGTAGGTTCAAAAACTTGTTTGCAGTTTGCGTATCTTAAAGCGCGTCTATCAGCGCATCTACACTGTGTTTTAAACATGCCTATAGATGTGTTCCATAGTACAGATGCGCTTATAGATGCGTAGAAGAATTTTCTCATTAACTACTCAAGCAAGAACACATTTTTGGGTTGTTTATTTGTAGGATGTCTTCATCTTCAACAAGTAGCTCCAGTGCGGATGAATCCCTCCGTATCTACCATCATGAAATGTGGTTGGAGCAAAAAATCAAATGTATGTGTAATCGATGTTGAGGAAACATGTATCGTGCACCTAGAATTACACTCAATCACATCTCCAAGTACAGAGAATGGGATGCGACCGTATCCCTGGTAAGTGTTAAAGCATTAAGGTTGATTGAGATACCTATGGGCGTTCATGTGTTTGAATATATATCATCCTTTTTTAATTTGATATAGGATGCAGTGCCACACCCACATATGTAGCCCTCCACCATTACCTCATGAGGTAGTGGAGGAGGAGGTGTTTGATGATATGGTGCGGGATTTATATGTCCATCAGTCCTTAGGTAGGGATGATAGCATGGAGCAAGACGATCTTTTTACTGCAGCATTGACTCCACTATTTGAGGGGTGCACATTCTATGTTCTACGTGCCTTCCTTGAGTTACTAAACTTGCAAACCGGAGCAATGCAAGTTTGAATGCATTACTCAAGTAAGCTTTAAAGTCTATTTTGCAAACATGGTGAATTATGCTAGTGGGTCAATTACTCGAATACTTTTTCTCATTTATGGTCTTCACATGCAAGCTATTGTGTAAAATGCTTCCAAGGGAGAATAAATTACCGACCTCAAGAGATATGACAAGGCAACATGTGACCTCTCTTGGAGGATTGGATTACAAGTGCATGGACATGCATGCGCCAATGATTGCATTCTGTTTCGTGGACCACATAAGGAGGCAAGAGAGTGTCCTACTTGTGGAGAGGCAAGATATAGAGAAGATCTCAAAACTTTGAATGTGCCTCGTAAGGTTCTGTGACATTTTCCCATAATCCCTCGCATCCAACATATGTTCAAGTGCAAATCCATTGCAGAGCTCATGTCATGGTATTCCTCCCATCGATCAAGTGCAAATCCATTGCAGAGCTCATGTCATGGCATGTCAGAGCTCATGTCATGGCATTCCTCCCAATGGCAAGTGGAGAACTCCCGTAGACACTCCTGCATGGAAGTATATTGAAGACACATGGCCAAGCTTCAAGGAAGAACCTAGGAACTTGAGACTTGGATTGGGTATGGATGGTGTGAACCCATTTGGTCTCAAAAGAACCTCTTACAGTGTACATATGGCCAGTGATATTAGTGAATTATAATATTCCACCCTCTATGGTGAGATTAAGAAAGGACATGTTATGTTATCCCTTCTAATTCCAAGAAAACATAAAGTCAAAAATCCTAATGTTTATCTGGAGCCTTTGATTGATGAGCTAGAGGTACTTTGGAGAGGTATCGAGGTGCATGACGTAAGAAGGCCTCCCTCATCACGAGACTTCATTTGCAAAGCAGTCTTGATGTGGATGATGCATGACTTCCTAGGATATGGCGAGTGTTCATGTAAGCATTGAACTTCTAATTATGAGTAGGCAATCGATGTGGCACCCTAAACCCACCTTACTTATGCAATTGCATCTATTGTTTAGGTCTCACTACATCGGGTTACCATGCATGTCCTGTTTGTGGTCCTTCACTAGTTGCTTCACGGGCAGACACATTGAATAAGGTCATCTATGAGAATCAGCATCGATTTCATCCTAGATATGTCACCACTTGGAATGAAGTCCCCCCATAGTCACTCACTGTAGGAGATTGGATGAGAATTCGGGATGGTTCCATGACTCCTCGAGCTCCACCACTTGGGATGAGCCGATAAGGGTTTGTAACTATTGTGTGGTATATTGAATGAAAATAAAGATTGCACACTAACACCATATTTTGTTTATATACTCCATATTGACTACCATATTGGTCCCACATCAAGATCAATCACTTGCTTGATCCCATGCATATATTCAAGAACGTGGCATCTACCATTTGGGAACATTTGAATGGGACATGAGATTCCGCAACCATAAGGGAGGGTCTATGCACCATAGGGGGGATGCGTGAAGCTTGGCCACAAGATAGGCCAAATGGGCATGTCTTTTAACCCCATGCACCATGGAGGTTATCAAAGCTAGAGATGGGGGCGATGAAGTGAGCTATCACTACAATTCGTACTCCCACTAGATGCATGAGGTGTTTGAAGGGGGCCTTCACAAAGAGCAAGAAAAGAGGTGTAGAGCAATTATATGGGTTGAAATCTCATGATTGGAACAAGATGCTCCAAGTAAGTATGACTTAGCATAATCTCTTTTTCCTTCCAAATTTGTGACTGTAGAAGCAACTAATCAACCATCACTCATGTGTTCAATTCATACTACCTACTAGCGTTTCTCCTAGTGCATCGAAGGACGTGAAGGATTGTATTTACAAGATGGGCGAGCTTGTGAGGTACTTTACAGGATACAAAGTGTGAAGCGTATCAATGCTCCATGATGCAAGGTGTTCATATTGCTAATATGGTGCAATTTTTTCTTTCTAGGTATGTGAGCTCAAAGGAAATAGATCCCACCACACTTGAGGATGCTTGAGTTATGTTAGTGGAGGTGGTTTGTTTACTGGAGGAGACCTTTCCACGTTCTATTCTCGCAAGCCAACTACATCTCATAGTGCATTTGGTGGATGAGATTGCTATATGTGGCACTGTACATGCACGATGCTTGTTCTTCCTCGAGTGCTTCATGAAGACCTTGAAGGGTTTTGTGAGGCAAAATGCAAGGCCCAAAGGTAGCATGGTCGAGGGTTGGTTGATACAAGAGTCACTTGCATATATTTGAGTTTCTTGTTGATGTGGATAGCTCTCTCCCATGACTATGGAGAGATGATGAAGACCTAAGGATGAACCTCTATTGTGCCTCAAGGGAAAGGACGGAGCGAAGTAATGGACACAGAGTTGCTTAATAATATCAACGGTCTCTATTGCATGCTTAATAGTGATGTGATGAAAAGATGGGTGGCAAGATACAAGGATGCAAAGGCAAGAAGACAGGGAGAAAGGGCCTATTTTCGTACACACCATGGATTTCCTGTGCCATACTCTCAGCATCTAAGAGCACTTCCAAAGGATATTCATGTGGATTGGCTACTTGACAAAATGGAGCGAGCAGAGAGAGACGAGGGGATGCATATCACAATGGAAGAATGGGAGTATGCTAGAGGATGCATGAGGAAGGTCAGTATATAGAATGTTATGCATAAGTTAGAAGCTTTTAAAAATTTGGATTGCTTATTCAATTGATTTTGTCTTGGTGTAGTGTACTATGTTCAATGCTATATGGTGTGAGGGCAAGCATTTTCAGACACAACGGATTGATGATAAGAGAAATAGACAAGATTGTAGCGCCATTGCTAGCTTTGAGGGAGCCAATGGAGCGCCCATGGATGATTATTGTGGCATAATCCAAGATATTATCAAGCTTGAGTTTCGATGCTTCTTTGTATATGTTTTGGATGTTAAGTGGTTTAAGGACATGGTGGAAAGAGGTCCTAATGCAACAATCAAACACCATGCAAGTGGGACAAAGTTTTGGCAAAGCAAGAAGGACACACTAGTACTATCGCAACAATGTGAACAGATACTGTACACATATATAAAAATACTCACTTTTAAATATTTGATACCTTCAATGCAAGGAAAATAACATGATTGTATTTGTGTTTGAATTAGGTTGTCTTTCAACCTATGGTGGATAATAATAGGTGGTAGCATGTCCTACCTATTATGCCACATTTTAAAGTGATGTATAGTACATTTACTAATATGGAGTGTATGGAGGGTGATCATGGCCATGGAGGTGATGGTGATCATGATAGGAGAGAGGAGGATGATCATGAGATAGGAGATATAGATATTCAGGCCATTACTAGGGCAGACGCACTAGTAGATGCATTAATAACCGTGCTATTAGACACGCTCATAGATGCGCATGTATTTTTACTATTCTATCTGTACCCGCTATTTTGTGCATCTATCAGGCACGGCTATAGTTGCTTTTGTCTTGTTGTGCACCAGTAGATCCATCGCATTGTGCCTAATCTCAGCCCTTGATTCAACCCCAAATTACGATACACCACCTCACATTCAATGTGCGAACCATTACTGTTAGATTTAAACTAGATCTAACGGCTTGCAAACATTGCCATTTGTAGGCCGTTAGATCTTCCATTGATCTAATGGATCAATGCTACCCACACCTATGTGCCACCATGTAATTGTCGACGTCGAACACGTGGCGTGCCGCCTGTGCATCCACCATCACATGTCCACCACATGGCTCGCCTCCCCCATCGTTGACGATCGGAAATTGGTGGCGGTCAGTGTTCACGGGTCAAAAACCAGTGAAATCGACTCTGGGCCTGCTGATGGCTGGTCGCTAGGTTCACTAGCTTCCTACCCATAAACACTTGCCCCAGCCGATTCCCTAGACCTTCAACCACTTGCTAGCTTCATTGTATTACCACATGATGGACTTCAACATGAAGCCATTATCATGGTAATTCTTCTTGGTATTGCCACAGAATGGACTTCAATACGAAACTATTATCATGGTAATTCTTCATCTGTGCTATCTCCTTCTACTCTCACCTTAGCGAGCATCCTTTAAAACTCTTGTATATATGCAAAATACTTTGGTTCAATATTCTAATTTTTTCTTATACCGAATACTGATTCATGTGCTTCTTGGTTTTCTTTGTTCTTTATTTCCAACACATTATGATTGTTTTTGTGGGTTGCTATGAAATTGGTTCATGGTTTGGGACCCATTATTTTGTTATACAATTAGTATACAATGTGTTGTCATCCATATTCTTCTTCCTGACTTTAGGCTCATACCATGCTTTTGTAAATGTTGTAGCTTTGCCTTGATTATCCAAGGATCATCCCTACTCATGTCCACTACTTTTGCAACCCAAAACTTCACATTCTTATTTTCATCATCAATTTGGAAAATTTTGGGCTAGAAAAGGGCCTCGTACGAGGATGATCAAGGAATGGGTAGTTTGTCTTACTTTTGGATTAGAAGGTTGTGTGGTAATGTGGGATTTTAACTCGCTTAAGGTGGGGTGGTACACATTAAAGATCTTTTGGCAGCCATACAATATCTTGGACTAATCCAATGATGCACCATTTTGTTGCCATAAGATGGGATGAACATCTCATGGCACACAAAGTGCGAGTGTTTTGGACCATCCAATCGGCCATCAATCCGACAGCGCCGAATGTGGGTCAGCAGTCTACTAGTCTGAAAGGAGAGTGTGAGCAAAGCCATCTGTGGCCCTTGGATGCAATGAGATCTAATGATCTCAATGATACACTTAGGTGCAGCCATTAGATGTAGATTTAATGGCCCTTTGATGCAATCAGATCCAATGATCTCAATGCTACGCTCAAGTGCAACTCATACCATGCTTTTGTAAATGTTGTAGCTTTGCCTTGATTATCCAAGGATCATCCCTACTCATGTCCACTACTTTTGCAACCCAAAACTTCACATTCTTATTTTCATCATCAATTTGGAAAATTTTGGGCTAGAAAAGGGCCTCGTACGAGGATGATCAAGGAATGGGTAGTTTGTCTTACTTTTGGATTAGAAGGTTGTGTGGTAATGTGGGATTTTAACTCACTTAAGGTGGGGTGGTACACATTAAAGATCTTTTGGCAGCCATACAATATCTTGGACTAATCCAATGATGCACCATTTTGTTGCCATAAGATGGGATGAACATCTCATGGCACACAAAGTGCGAGTGTTTTGGACCATCCAATCGGCCATCAATCCGACAGCGCCGAATGTGGGTCAGCAGTCTACTAGTCTGAAAGGAGAGTGTGAGCAAAGCCATCTGTGGCCCTTGGATGCAATGAGATCTAATGATCTCAATGATACACTTAGGTGCAGCCATTAGATGTAGATTTAATGGCCCTTTGATGCAATCAGATCCAATGATCTCAATGCTACGCTCAAGTGCAACCATTAGATCTAGATCTAATGGCCCAAAGCAAAGGGTAGGCATGTATTCAACTAGTGGCAAGTGGCAATATTCAATGATTAAATTTGACAATTCACAAGGAATGTTGTTTTCCCATCATTTGGTCTATTTTGCATCGCACAATCCAAGACTTTTGCATTGTGTCGCACCTTTGGCTATCCATTTTGATATATTTACATCTAATGGTCCTGATCCTGCTAACCACCATCTTAAATGAGCCTCTAGCTATTAGATCTAACGTAGATCTATTTCCTCAATTTCTAGCCACTAGTCAACCTACCTTCAATCTCCATCCATTGGATCAAATCAGATCCAACCATCCATATAATTCCATGAGATCTCTTAAGGGTTAGAAACCCCTTTACTTGCGTAAATTGAGTAATTTGGACTGGGGACCATTTTTTTCACCAATGAGGAGAGAGAGAAAACCTCCATTCTTTTAATGCTTGAGCCTCTTCATTGGCGTAGAGCTTAAAAGAAGATTCTTAAAGGCCTGATCCAAGAGGCCCTTTTTGAGTCCAAAATTCCTATAATGCAATGGTCTGATTGCAAGAAAACAGTTGACTTCTATATCCACTTCTAGCATGAAATCTTTCTTTTCTCCAGCTGGACCACAAAATGGACGTGGAAGTAGTAGATTTGAACTCATTTTTGAAGTCTGGAGCTAGGCACAAGTTGTTACTACCATTTTTCCAAAACAATGTGCATTCTTCCTCAACATTCTTCTTTTGTATGTTCTGAAGGTATTCTATCAATTCGCATGTCTTTTCAATTACCAATGCATATGTTACTTCCAAGAAGGGTGTCTCACCATCATTTCCTCACAACAAGACAAAGCACCTACAGACGTGCACACAGACGCATTTACTGAACTAAAAAAAAAACTTACGGGTGTGTCTTTGCACGTCTAGAGACCTGCATCGAACGGCACGTCTATATAGCAGACAGACACGCGTATAAACGCGCATATAGATGCATAAATAAACGCTCTACTAAAACATTTAAAAAGCAGACATAGCATCATTAAACATGTGTATCGACGCATTTATAAACGGTCTTATAGACGCTTTTATAGACGTGCAAATAGACGCTCCTTGAACAGGCAGACATGTATATAGACGCATTTATAGACGGTTTGATAGACGCGTTACATAATATTTTTTAAATTTACAGAATGCTGTGTATGTTGTGTATGCTATGTAGTTACAAGAATCCCATTTCCACATTGTGTAATTCAATTCTTACAGCCAACCGCATTTTAATTAGCACTCTTGCAAGCACGTCTATAGCCGACAATTACAATTCTAATATTGACATTATTTAATTACTTTCAAATACCTCGGGGGATGCTCCAGTAGCCTGGATATACTGATCCTCGAGCCTGGCAAGCTCCACTAGTGCCTGCCTCTTAAGCGAAGATCTTTTATTGCCAAGTATCATAACAATCTTTGAGTTGGCCCATTTATCTGTGAACTGAAGATTGGGGGGGTTAGGATACCTAGAGCGAATAGCAGCGAGGGTCTCATTAGCCAACCTCTTTGGCTGGTCTTTGTAATGGATAAAGCAATCTCTGTAATTGTTAGCAATTAGAGAGTGCATGAAGGCCATGATGTCCTTGTTCACCCTCTTCTCCTGTGTGCTTGAAGATGATTGTGTAAGCCTGGAAGTAAGTGTGGGTGCCTGGAGATAAGTGTTGGCAGACTGTGGATCTGTTAATAGAAAGAAAGCATGCTGCGCGAAGCTTATGCGAAGAAAAGCAAAGCAAGCACGCTAAAAGTAGATTTGAAAACCGCGTCTATAAGCATGTCTAATGGCACATCTATACATGCGTCTAAATATGCATGTAATTGCACGTCTAAATACACAGAGCAGACATGGTTTTAGACACGCCTATAGATGCACACCATAGAACAGACAGACATGGTTTTAGATGCGCCACAGAGTTTTAAGATTAAATATTTAAAGAAAAGCAAATTTTTTGGGTTGTTTGTTTGTAGGATGTCTTCATCTTCAATAAGTAGCTCCAGTGAGGATGAATCCCTCCATATCCACCATTGCGAAATGTGGTTGGAGCAAAAAATCAAATGTATGTGTGATCAATGTCGAGGAAACATGTATCGTGCATGCACGATTACACTCAATCACATCTCAAAGTATGGAGAATGGGATGCGACCATAAACATGGTAGGTGTTAAAGAGTTAAGGTTGATTGAGATACCTATGGGTGTTCATATGTTTGAGTTATGATCCCATTTTAATTTGATATAGGATGCAGTGCCCGCATATGTTGCCCTATGCTCGTTGTGAGGAGGCGAAGCATTGGCGATATGAGGTGGGATCTTCAGAAGGGACCGTTACTGCTGCATGAAGTGATGGTGATAGTAGCCGTTCGCCATTACCTCATGAAGCCATGGAGGAGGAGGTGTTTGATGATATGGTGCAGGATTTATATGTCCATCAATCCGAAGGGAGGGATGATAGCATGGAGCAGGATGATTTTTTTACCACAGCATCGACTCCACTATTTGAGGGGTGCACATTCTCTATTCTATGTGCCTCCCTTGAGTTACTAAACTTGCAAACCATGGAGCAATGCAAGTTTGAATGCATTACTCAAGTAAGCTTTAAAGTCTATTTTGCAAACATGGTGAATTATGATAGTAGGTCAATTACTCGAATGCTTTTCCTCATTTATGGTCTTCACATGCAGGCTATTGTGTAAAATGCTTCCAAGAGAGAATAAATTACCGACCTCAAGATATGGCAAGGCAACATGTGACCTCTCTTGGAGGATTAGATTACAAGCGCATCCATGCATGCGTCAACGATTGCGTTTTGTTTCGTGGACTACATAAGGATGCACGAGAGTGTCCTACTTGTGAGGAGGCAAGATATAGAGCAGATCTCAAAACTTTGGACATGCCTCATAAGGTTCTGAGACATTTTCCCAAATCCCTCGCATCCAACATATGTTCAAGTGCAAATCCATTGCTGAGCTCATGTCATGGCATTCCTCCCATCGATCAATCGATGGCAAGTGGAGAACTCCTGCAGACACTCCTGCATGGAAGCATATTGAAGACACATGGCCAAGCTTCAAGGAAGAACCTAGGAGCTTGAGACTTGGATTGGGTATGGATGGTGTGAACCCATTTGGTCTCAAAAGCACCTCTTATAGTGTATGGCCAGCTCGATGGCCAGTGATATTAGTGAATTATAATCTTCCACCCTCTATGGCTATTAGGAAAGGACATGTTATGTTGTCCCTTCTAATTCCAAGGAAACATGAAGTCAAAAATCCTAATGTTTATTTGGAGCCTTTGATTGATGAGCTAGAGATACTTTGGAGAGGTATTGAGGTGCATGATGTGAGTAGGCCTCCCTTGTCACGAGACTTCAACTACAAAGTAGTCTTGATGTGGATGATGCATGACTTCCCAGGCTATGGCGAGTGTTCATGTAAGCATTGCACTTTTAATTATGAGTAGGCAACTGATGTGGCACCTTGAACCCACCTTCAACTCTTAATTGCCTCTATTGTTCAGGTCTCACTACATCAGGTTACCATGCATGTCCTATTTGTGGTCCTTTCCTTCGCTAGTTGCCTCACGGGCAGATTCATTGAATAAGGTCATCTATGAGAATCACCATCGATTTCTCACCTGATCATCCTAGATATGTTGGCCCTTGGAATGAAGTCCTCCCACAATCACTCACTGCAGGAGATTGGATGAGAATTTGGGATGGTTCCACGACTCCTCCACCACTTGGCATGAGTCGGTAAGGGTTTGTAACTATTGTGTGCTATATTGGCTGGAAATAAAGATTGCCCACTAATACAAGCTTTTATTTAGATACTCCATCTTTTATTGTTTACCATATTGGTCCCACCTCAAGATCAATCACCTGCTTGATCCCATGCATATATTCAAGAATGTGGCATCTACCATTTGGGAGCATTTGAATGGGACACAAGATTCCGTAGGCATAAGGGAGGATCTACGTACCACAAGGAGGATGCGTGAAGCTTGGCCACAAGAGAGACCAAATGGGCGTGTTTTTTAACCTCATGCACTGTGGAAGTTATCAAATCCAGAGATGGCGACGGTGAAGCGTGCTATTACTACAATTCATACTCCCACTGGATGCATGAGGTGTTTGAAGGGGGCCTTTAGAAAGAGCAAGAAAAGAGGTGTAGAGCAATTATATGGCTTGAAATCTCATGATTGGCACAAGATGCTCCAAGTAAGTATTTTATGTGCATAATATATTTTTCCTTTCAAATTTGTGAGTGAATAATGATAAGCAACTAATCAACCACCTACTCGTGGGTTCAGTTCATACTACCTACTAGCATTTCTCGTAGTGCATCGAAGGACGTGGAGGATTGTATTTACAAGATGGGTGAGCTTGTGAGGTACTTTACATGATACAAAATATGATGCATATCAATGCTCCATGCAAGGTGTTCATATTGCTAATATGGTGTACTTTTTCATTTCTAGGTATGTGAGCTCAAAGGAAATAGATCCCACCACGCTTGAGAATGCTTGACTTATGTCAGTGGGGGTGGTTTGTTTAGTGGAGGAGACATTTCCACGTTCTATTCTCAATGGCCAACTACATCTTATAGTGCATTTGGTGGATGAGATTGCTATATGCGGTACTATACATGCACGATGGTTGTTCTTCCTCGAGTGCTTCATGAAGACCTTGAAGGGCTTCGTGAGAAAAAATGCAAGACCCGAAAGTAGCATGGCCAAGGGTTGGTTGGTACAAGAGTCACTTGTATATATTTCTGAGTTTCTTATTGATGTGGATAGCTCTCTCCCATGACTATGGAGAGATGATGAAGACCTTAGGATGACCTCTATTGTGCCTCAAGGGAAAGGATGCAATAAAGTAATAGACATAGAGTTGCTTAATAATATCAACCTCTATTGCGTGCTTAATAGTGATGTGATGAAAAGATGCGTGACAAGATATGAGGATGCAAAGGCAAGAAGACAAGAAGAAAGGGCCCTCTTTCGTACACACCACGGATGTCGTGTGCCATACCCTCAATATCTAAGAGCACTTCCAAAGGATATTCATGTGGATTGGCTACTTGACGAAATGGAGAAAGCAGAGAAAGATGAGGGGATGCATATCACAATGGAAGAATGGGAGTATGTTAGGGGATGCATGAGCAAGGTCGGTATATAGAATGTTATGCATAAGTTAGGAGCTTTCAATAATTTAGATTGCATATTTAATTGATTTTTTCTTGGTGTAGTGCACTATGTTCAATGCTATATGGTGTGAGGGCAAGCATTTTCAAACACAACGGATTGATGATAAGAGAAGCACACAAGATTGTGGCATCATTGCTATCTTTGAGGGAGCCAATGGAGCCATGGATGATTATTGTGACATAATCGAAGATATTATTAAGCTTGACTTTCGACGCTTCTTTGTGTATGTTTTGGATGTAAAGTGGTTTAAGGACGTGGTGGAAAGAGGCCCTAATGCAACAATCAAACGCCATGCAAGTGGCTTTGT
This sequence comes from Dipteris shenzhenensis, assembly GCF_047967505.1. NCBI lineage: Eukaryota > Viridiplantae > Streptophyta > Polypodiopsida > Gleicheniales > Dipteridaceae > Dipteris > Dipteris shenzhenensis. The sequence continues at coordinate 11,138,039 of NC_141626.1, forward strand.
AACTATTGACTCCACAAAGTTTTGGCAAAGTAGGAAGGACACACTAGTACTACCACAACAATGTGAACAGGTACTGTGCACACATATAAGAACTCGCTTTTAAATATTTGATACCTTCGATACAAGGAAAATAACATGATTATATTTGTGTTTGAATTAGGTTGTCTATCAACCAATGGTGGATAATAATAGATGGTGGCATGTCATACCTATTATGCCACGTTCCAAAGTGATGTATAGTACATTTACTAATATGGAGCGTATGGAGGATGATCATGCCATGGAGGTGATGATGACCATGATACGAGAGAGGAGGATGATCATGAGATAGGAGTTACAGATATTGAGGCCATTACCCATGAGGATGAGCCTACCATTGGTGATGCTGATTTCAATCAGCACATGAGTAGCACAAGTAGTAGTGAGTTGAATGTATTTGTAGATCTAAACACTTGTTTATATTTTGAAGTAGATAGTTTGGCAAGGGTTGATCGCATTGAGGATGAGATTGAACTGTAGCCCATCATTGATATTGGCAAAACTATTTTACATATTGTCTCATTCTCCTCACCTCACTTAATTCTTGTATATGTGGGCTTGCAAAAAAGCATTGATGTTTTTGTTAAAATTATGTGCTTTGGTAATCATGGGCAATGTTTGGAAAGCAGTGATGTACACCAAAATCTCACTTTCTGTATTCTCTATTTTGCATATAAATATGCATCTAATTCTCAGTGTAGACGCGCTAATAGATGCGCTAATACACGTGCAAATAGATGTGTTGACAGATGTAGTATTAGACGGGCCCGTATTTTCTCAATGTAGATGCGCTAATAGATGTGTCAATACACGTGCAAATAGATGAGCTATTAGACAAGCTATTAGATGTGCCCATAATTTCTCTATTCAAACAATGCCTATAGACAGGCCCGTTATTTTGCGTGTCTATCAAGCACATCTATAGTTCATTTGTGTTGTGCCTATTTGTACTCAATAAAATATTTTAAGCCATCTACTTAACATCGAGATTTATCAGTGGATTCTTATAGAGGAGCCTATTTTGGATGCATTTTCTTGCTCGGAATTGAAGTTAAGAGAATGATAAGGAGGTCTTTAGGTTTCCATTTTGTATCAAGAGAGTAGTGTTGCCATTGCCTTATTGTTTTTTTCATCCTTTTAGAGACCATCACCGTTTTGTAGGAATGGTCAAATAAAGCTTCTCCAATCATACATTCTTTTGAGCTTGGAGCATACTATACTTATGTATTGCCTCCCACTTCTCCTTATCAAGTCATCTATTGTCTCCATATCCTTGCATTTCAGCTCTCTTGAGATTGTGCTAAAAATTTGATCGATATCCTCATCTAAGTTGCATTAATTCGGGTGTATTTTTTTTTATTCGAAAAAAATGCCCAAATATGCATTTTTTATGATTTAAAACGTTTCAAACGTTTTTTGCTATTTTATTCATACGAATAAGTGCCTATTTGTACGAGTAACTTTATTCGTATGAATAACACAATTTATTTGTACGAATAAACCTAGTATAAATATGCAGCCACTGCCATTTTTGATATTTGTATGAATACAACCACATGTCTTCCTTGCCACCTCAGCCACTTTCTTGCAAGCCCTGCTACCTCTTGTTTGCTTACCTGCTATCTCCTACTTGCTTATGGTACCTACTAGCTCTCTTCATAGGTACCTTCAAAACCCTTGTTTGTGAAGACTGACACTCATCTCTCTTGCGAGAGATGTGTGTTGCAGTCTTTCATTAGTAATTAATGTTTATTTTGTTTTGTTTTGTTTAGGATTGGAAGTCATATCTCTTAGGAGAGTTGTGTGCTATAGTCTTTTTAAATTATTTAATATTTGTATTGTATTGTATTTTAGTGTGTAGACAAACCGGCACTTATCTCTCTTACAAGAGTTGTGTGCTGTAGTCTATTTTTTGTTAATTAACTTTTTGTTTGTAATGTAGTCTTTTTCATGTTTGTTTTCATTTATGTTTGAGACGTGCACTTATCTCTCATACGAGAGTTGTGTGTTGTAGTTTCAATTTTAATATAAATAATTATTTTTTACCTGAGGCTGGCACTCATCTCTCTTAAGAGAGTTGTGTGTTGTAGTCCAAGCTTAGTGATGTTTTCGTAGATGCTTATTCTGACCCTCATCTCTCCCTTGAGAGTTATGTGTTGTACTCTAAGTTTAGAGATGTTTTCAAGCATAGTGAGTCTAGCACTCAACCATCCCTTGATAGTTGTGTGTTGCAGCCTAAATTAAATATCATGCGATGTGCTCTTAGACACTTAGTCTGGCACTCAATCGTCCTTTGATAGTTGTGTATTGCAGTCTAAGTTAGATATCATGTGATGTGCTCTTAGACACTTAGTTTGGCACTCAAGTTTCAACTTTCCCTTGATGGTTGTGTGTTGCAGTCTACGTTAGATATCATGCAATGTGCTCTTAGACACTTAGTTTGGCACTCAACTGTCCCTTGATAGTTGTATGTTGCAGTTGTCGAAGCCTAGTGTTAGATGGTGAAGTCCATGGTTAGGGTTATACCTAGGTCATTTTTTATACAGGTTACATGCTTATTTTTTGTGTTTTGATTTTTTGTAGTCTGTTACATGATGTGAGCTTGAGTTGAGAGGTTATACCTAGGTCATTTTTTAGACTGCTTGCATTGTTAATTGTTATGGCTTAATGAGTTTCTTATCGCACCTAGCACTGAATTCTTTTTTGAATTGTGTGTTGCAGCTTATTGCATATTAGATGGCTCATGCGGGTGAGAATAGGAAGTTTCAGCAACTTGATCTTACTAAGATTCATAGGAAGGTGTTGAAAAACGAGATTGTACACTTCTTAATGAATGTCGATCAGGACAACATTGAGATAGCTTTCAACAATGGTGAAAGCAGTGTATAAAATTTGGTGAGGACAATGGCAGAGCGTGGAGGGAGGACCTTGCGTGACTGATTTCCAAATGTATTTACAGATGAGTCTATAGACCAGTTCATGCACCATTTCACGTTGGAGAGTCAATGATGCCTGCAGGGGTCAAATAGTTCGAGACATCAACTCATGTGACATGAAGTGGGAGGGTCCTATTGTAGAAGCCAGGGTCATGTACATCAAGAATGCGTGGCGAGGTTTCAAAGGTAAAGGAGCTGCCTCGTCCTCCCTTCCATCAATCCACCCATGCCCCCAAGCACAACCGCAACCACAAGCACCAATACACCCACACCTCCAATCACATGCCACATTGCACCCACTGTAGCCACAAGGACCATTGCAGCCACGCTAAGCATATGCACCAATGCATCGACCACAACATCATGTCTTCCCCCGTATCCCTTTTCCCCAAGTTCTTCCATACCCACAAGCTAGTCCATGTCTCCCACCACATGCACATCCATATTTTGCCACTTCTTTTGCTTCTTCGTTTGTGCATCTTGCTGCACATGCAGACCAATTTCCATCTCCTTCATACTCGCCGGTACCAAAAATGGACAATCTATTTGCACAAGCATATATGTATTTCCATCTCCTTCATTCTTGCCTGCATAAGCACCACCCACATCACATGGCTTGCATGATCATGCACTAGTGGCAAGACCCATGCGGTCCATACTGCTTCAACGACGAGACATTTGATTCACACCTAGTGCGGCTATGGGCACAGCCACGTGGAACAGTCAGCAAGTGGAATCTTCTTGTCGCTCCATTTGTGATCTGCAAAAGATTTATGCATGTAAGGTGCTGAAGATTTCTATGCCCACTGATGCATTGAAGGCCAGAGCCTTAGAAGAAGCCACATGCTTGGGCAATGTCGTATATCCAGGCATCATCCCAGCTATAGGTCTAGTCCATGATTATAATCCAATGATACTATTTCTGTTCTGTAATGGGAAAGATGGCTAACCAACCTTGAACATGATGGAAAGCGACCATCTCCAGTGTTTCACAGAGATGATGCGAAAATGCCCATTAGAGTTCTCCTGCATAATGATTTGCATGCGTAAAACATTATGAAGCACTTCTTGCATCAAAGGTTATATTATGATTCCATCGAAGATTATATTATGATAAACATTCTGATTCCATCCAAGATTATATTGCAAGACAAAGAAGATGATCAAAGAATGGCAAGACAAAGGAGAAGATTCATGACAGAAAGCTCTATCAGCGGACGAAGAAGAAGATCGATGACGGAAAGCTCTATGATCAACGGACTGAAAGTTCTAATGATTTGCTTCAATGATGGAACCACAATGAATCAAGGGTTCATCAATGACTCTGATCAGATGCACGATCTTCCATCAATGACGTAATCTACTGCTGCAGCTATAGCTTGCTAGCGATTGCAGCAAATGGCAATTAAAGCTGTATCAACGATAGCATTCGTCAACCATATAGAGACCTAATCCATCGCTCAGATGCATGATGAATATCTCTGTTGTACTCTCTGTCGATGACATAAATAAATTGACGTATAAATTTGGTGCTCAGACGTAATCTGCTGCTAGTGCTGCTGCAGCCATAGCTCGCTAGCAGACGAAAAGCTGTAAAGATGTAATATTAACGAAAGCTGAGTAGACAGAATTAAGTACATTTCAGCATGCAATATCAATGAAATATGAGCAAACGTAAAGCTCTAGCCATGCATGAATATCAAGAATACACCCACAAGCAGAGAATAGTTTATGTAATCCGACGCTCAGATGGATGACGTAAATCAACAGAATGAATCAACGAAGACGATGTAGATGTAGGGACATATGTAATCTGATGCTCAGATGGATGAAAGAAATCAACAAAATGCATTAACAAAATGTGAACACAATAGATTGCACGTTGAGAGCTAAGTGATTGACGTAGCAATTGATTGGTGAGGATGCACAATAACACAAAGCAACTATAGACATGCAAAATAGCAGGCGCATCTATAGGCGTTGCTTGAATAGAGAAATTACAGGCATGTCTAACAGTGTGTCTATTTTCGCATGTATTGATGCATCTATTAGCGAGTCTACACTGAGAAAATACGGGTGTGCCTAACACTGCGTCTAACAGCGCATCTATTTGTGTGTGTATTAGAGCATCTATTAGTGCATCTACACTGAGAATTAGACGCATATTTAGATGCAAAATAGAGAATACAAAAAGTGAGATTCTGGTGTACATCACTGGTTTCCAAACATTGCCCATGATTACTAAAGCACATAATTTTAACAAAAACATCAATGTTTTTTTGCAAACCCACATATACAAAAATTAAGTGAGAAGAGGAGAATGAGACAATATGTAAAATAGTTTTACCAATATCAATGATGGGCTATGGTTGGGCTATGGTTCAATCTCATACTCAATGAGATCAACCCTTGCCAAACTATCTACTTCGAAATCCAAACAAGTGTTTAGATCTACAAATACATTCAACCCACTACTACTTGTACTACTCATGTGCTCATCGAAATCAACATCACCAATGGGAGGCTCGTCCTCACGGGTAATGGCCTCAATATCTATATCTCCTATCTCATGATCATCCTCCTCTCTCGTATCATGGTCATCATCACCTCCATGGCCATGAACATCCTCCATACGCTCCATATTAGTAAATGTACTATACATCAATTTGGAACGTGGCATAATAGGTATGACATGCCACCATCTATTATTATCCACCATTGGTTGATAGACAACCTAATTTGAACACAAATACAATCATGTTATTTTCCTTGCATCAAGGGTATCAAATATTTAAAAGTGAGTATTTTTATATGTGTGTATAGTACCTGTTCACATTGTTGCGGTAGTACTAGTTTGTCCTTCTTACTTTGCCAAAACTTTGTAGAGTCAATAGTTACAAAGCCACTTGCATGGCGTTTGATTGTTACATTAGGGCCTCTTTCCACCACGTCCTTAAACCACTTTACATCTAAAACATACACAAAGAAGTGTCGAAAGTCAAGCTTAATAATATCTTGGATTATGCCACAATAATCATCCATGGCTCCATTGGCTCCCTCAAAGCTAGCAATGACACCGCAATCTTGTGTGTTTCTCTTATCATCAATCCGTTGTGTTTGAAAATGCTTGCCCTCACACCATATAGCATTGAACATAGTGCACTACACCAAGAAAAATTCAATTAAATAAGCAATCTAAATTATTGAAAGCTCCTAACTTATGCATAACATTATATATACCAACCTTGCTCATGCATCCCCTAGCATACTCCCATTCTTCCATTGTGATATGCATCCCCTCGTCTTTCTCTGCTTTCTCCATTTCATCAAGTAGCCAATCCACATGAATATCTTTTGGAAGTACTCTTAGATACTGAAGGTATGGCACACGATATCCGTGGTGTTTACGAAAGAGGGCCCTTTCTTCTTGTCTTCTTGCCTTTGCATCCTCGTATCTTGTCACCCATCTTTTCATCACATCACTATTAAGCATGCAGTAGAGGTTGATATTATTAAGAAACTCCGTTTGTTGCGTCCTTTCCCTTGAGTCACAATAGAGGTCATCCTTAGGTCTTCATCATCTCTCCATAGTCGTGGGAGAGAGCTATCCACATCAACAAGAAACTCAAAAATATATACAAGTGACTCTTGTACCAACCAACCCTCAGCTATGCTACCTTCGGGTCTTGCATTTTGTCTCACGAAACCCTTCAAGGTCTTCATGAAGCGCTCGAGGAAGAACAACCATCGTGCATGTATAGTACCGCATATAGCAATCTCATCTACCAAATGCACTATGAGATGTAGTTGGCTTGTGAGAATAGAACGTGGAAATTTCTCCTCCACTAAACAAACCACCTCCACTAACATAACTAGAGCATTCTCAAGCGTGGTGGGATCTATTTTCTTTTGAGCTCACATACCTAGAAATGAAAAAGTACACCATATTAGCAATATGAACACCTTGCATGGAGCATTGATACGCATCACATTTTGTATCATGTAAAGTACCTCACAAGCTCACCCATCTTGTAAATACAATCCTTCACCTTCTTCGATGCACTATAGTAGGTAGTATGAACTGAACAATGAGGAATGGTTGATTAGTTGCTTCTAATTCACTCACAAATTTGAAAGGAAAAAGATATTATGCACATAAAATACTTACTTGGAGCATCTTGTGCCAATCATGAGATTTCAAGCCATATAATTGCTCTACACCTCTTTTCTTGCTCTTTGTAAAGGCCCCCTTCAAACACCTTATGCATCCAGTGGGAGTACGAATTGTAGTAATAGTGCACTTCACCGCCACTATCTCTAGCTTTGATAACCTCCACGGTGCACGAGGTAAAAAAACATGCCCATTTGGTCTCTCTTGTGGCCAAGCTTCAAGCATCCTCCCTGTGGTACGTAGATCCTCCCTTATGCCTGCGGAATCTTGTGTCCCATTCAAATGTTCCCAAATGCTAGATGCCACATTCTTGAAGATATGCATGGGATCAAGCAGGTGATTGATCTTGAGCTAGGACCTATATGGTAAACAATAAAACATGGAGTATCTAAATCAAAGATGGTGTTAGCGGGCAATCTTTATTTCCAGACAATATAGCACACAATAGTTACAAACCCTTACCGTCTCATGCCAAGTGGTGGAGGAGTCGTGGAACCATCCCAAATTCTCATCCAATCTCCCGTAGTGAGTGATTGTGGGAGGACTTCATTCTAAGGGGCAACATATCTAGGATGATTAGGTGGGAGAAATTGATGGTGATTCGCATAGATGACCTTATTCAATGCGTCTGGCTATGAGGCAACAAGCGAAGGACCACAAACAGGACATGCATGGTAACCCGATGTAGTGAGACCTGAACAATAGATGCAATTAAGAGTTGAATGGGTTTAGTGCCACATACTTTGCCTACTCATAATTAGAAGTGCAATGCTTACCTAAACACTCCCCATAGCCTGGGAAGTCATGCATCGTCCACATCAAGACTGCTTTGTAGTTGAAGTCTCGTGACGAGGGAGGCCTGTTCACATAATGCACCTCGATACCTCTCCAAAGTATCTCTAGCTCATCAATCAAAGGCTCCAAATAAACATTTGGATTTTTGACTTTATGTTTCCCTGGAATTAGAAGGGAGAACATAACATGTCCTTTCTTAATTGCCATAGAGGGTGGAAGATTATAATTCACCAATATCACTGGCCATACACTGTAAGAGATGCTTTTGAGACCAAATGGGTTCACACCATCCATACCCAATCCAAGTCTCAAGCTCCTAGGTTCTTCCTTGAAGCTTGGCCATGTGTCTTCAATATGCTTCCACACAGAAGTGTCTGCGGGAGTTCTCCACTTGCCATCAGTTGATCGATAAGAGGAATGCCATGAAATGAGCTCTGCAATGGATTTGCACTTGAACATATGTTGGATGCGAGGGATTATGGGAAAATGGACCTTACGAGGCACGTCCAAAATTTTGACATTTACTCTATATCTTGCCTCTCCACAAGTAGGACACTCTCTTGCATCCTTATGTAGTCCACGAAACAAAACACAATCGTTGACGCATGCATGGATGCGCTTGTAATCTAATCCTCCAAGAGAGGTCACATGTTGCCTTGCATATTTCTTGAGGTCGGTAATTTATTCTCCCTTGGAAGCATTTTACACAATAGCCTACATGTGAAGACCATAAATGAGGAAAAGCATTCAAGTAATTGACCCACTAGCGTAATTCACCATGTTTGCAAAATAGACTTTAAAGCTTACTTGAGTAATGCATTCAAACTTGCATTGCTCCATCCATAGATGTTTTGCAAGTTTAGTAACTCAAGGGAGGCACGTAGAACATAGAATGTGCACCCCTTAAATAGTGCAGAGTCGATGCTGCGGTAAAAAGATCATCCTGCTCCATGTTATCATCCCTCCCTTCGGATTGATGGATATAAATCCCGCACCATATCATGAAACACCTCCTCCTCCATGGCTTCATGAGGTAATGGTGGAGGGATACTATCACCATCACTCCATGCATCTGTAACGGTCCTTCCTGAAGATCCTACCTCATATCGCCGATGCTTCGCCTCCTCACAACGAGCATAGAGCAACATATGCGGGTGTGGCACTATCTCCTGTATCAAATTAAAACGGGATCATAACTCAAACATATGAACACCCATAGGTATCTCAATTAACCTTAACTCTTTAACACTTACCATGTTTACGGTCGCATCCCATTCTCCATACTTTGAGATGTGATTGAGTGTAATCCTGTGTGCACGATACATGTTTGTTTGACATCGATCACACATATATTTTATTTTTTGCTCCAACCACATTTCGCGATGGTGGATACGGAGGAATTCATCCTCACTGGAGCTACTTGTTGAAGATGAAGACATCCTACAAATAAACAACCCAAAAAATATGCTCTTGTATCAAATATTTAATCTTGAAACTCTATGGCATGTCTAATACCGCATCTAAAACCGCGTCTGTTCTGTGGTGCACATCTATAGGTGCGTCTAAACCATGTTGTAGATGTGCAATTAGATGCGCATTTAGATGCATATATAGTGCACGCTTATAGACACGATTTTCAAACCTACTTTTAGCGCGCTTGCTTTTCTTCACATACTTTTAGCGTCGCGCGGCTTGCTTTGCTATTAACAGACACAGTTCTGAGCATCCACACTTATTGCCAAGCACCCACACTTATCTCCAGGCTTACACAATCATCTCCAAGCACACAAGAGAAGAGGGTGAACAAGGAAGAGAAGAAAGAGAAGGAAAGGGTGAACAAGGAAGAGAAGAAAGAGAAGCAGCTTTGAAAAAGGACAAGAAGCTTCCATACCAGGTAAGTCTCTTTACGGTTGATCTTCTTTGAAAGTTGCTCTCTTTGGATTTGTTCTTTGTCGTATCCAAGAAATGAATGTTTTTGGTACTAGTGTTATACTTTTGTGTCGGGCGCATGTCCTTTTCGAATTTTTAGAATAGTCCGTCTGTCAGAGCACGTCTATAAATGCATCTGAGAGTGCGTCTAAGAGCGCGTCTACTCTGTTTTTGGAAATAAATACCTGCATCTATAGACGTGTTGTTATACGCGAAGATAGATGTGCTTTGTTATTTTTCCCTAGCCTGGCCTTCCCTTCCCTTCCCTTCCCTTCCCTTCCCTTCCCTTTCCTTTCTCTTTCCTCTTCCCTTTCCCTTTCCACGTCCACTCCAAGAAAAGGATTGCATATTGAATGATGGAAATAAGTGATTGCATGAATGAAGAAAGGGATTGCATGAATGATGGAAAGGGATTGCATGATTGAAGAAGGGGATTGCATGAATGATGGAAAGGGAAAGCATGATTGAAAAAAGGGATTGCACTCTATATTTTCCTCTCTTTTTCCTTCTCTCTTTTATCCTCTCTTTCCTTCTCTTTTCATCTCTCTTTTTCTCTCTTATCTCCTCTTTTTTTCTCTCTTTTTTTCTCCTCTCTTTTCCTCTCTTTCCTTCTCTCTTTTATCCTCTCTTTCCTTCCCTTTTTGTGGTAATTTTTCTCTCTTATCTCCTCTCTTTTTCTCTCTTTTTTTCTCCTCTCTTTTCCCCTCTTTTCCTCTCCTTTCTCCTCTCTTTTATCCCCACTTTCTCTCTCTTGGGAGGTATGGTGGGGTAAGGATAACCATGGTAAAACCGACACATAGCATTAAGACATAAAAAGTAGCCTATGGGACCAGAAAGATGGTACTACTATGAACGGCTAAGATGGGAATAACTAGGGACACTATAATGATGAAGGAAGAGGCCAAATATTGGACGTGGGTTGGGATACGAAATGATAAACCAACAGCGAATAAGACAGAGTATGCAGATTAAAAATGGAGGTAATTCTGGATGAATTATATTGCACACCAGCATAGGAAAGGAGACGAAATTGAAAGAGAGGTCAAGTGGGATATTGGTTGAACCGTTGAAGAAGACTGTTACTGTACACAGTAATAATGGGTTCCGTCACCCAGTACACGCTTAAATAGTAACGGTACTACTAGCCCCGAGGAAGGTGGGAAAATGTATGGAGTGTTTGCAACAAACACCGAGGGAGCATTGGATGAGCTCGATACACATAAGGTACTTCTGCAGTTGTGAAAGAGCGTCGCTTGAGTACCAGAAGTCTTGAACGGTCAAGCTGTGCTCTTTTTCTACCCTCTAAACCTAACCAACCTAACCACCTTCCTTTACTGCCTATGGGTTAACATGCATGCACCACCCTACGACCACCTTTCCCTCATGTGGTGCCCACTTTGTTTCTTGGCTAATGCGTCCTCTACACGCTCTTGATAGACACACTATTTTTTGTGTTCTTTCGCACCTACCTTACACCTACGACCGTGGTGGTGACTCATTACCTTGCATGATCTGGAGCTTTAAAGCCACCACTAGCTTTTCTTCTCTTTGCTCTACTCCTTCAAAGCTGCTACCTTCGCTCCCCCTGCTCTCAAGCTTAGTTGCCTGTGCTTGTGACCTCCTTCTTAGTTTCTTAGTTGCTTCATGGCCATGCTATAGTGCCACATTGGTCCTCCCTGCATCAACAAATACCGTTTCAACCCAAGTTCTCTGATTGATAGTGGTTCTCTTCTCCGCTCCCTTACGTATTACATATGGGTTATTCTTTCAATCGGTCAACAACGTCTTGGTCTCCTTCGCTTCTACTCTTGGTGTTGGCATTTCACTAGTCTTCGCTTTTTGTTAGTATCTCATTGGTCAATGGCATCTCGTCCTGCCTGTTCCGCTTCTTGTTTTGTTGGGTCACTTATGCATGGCAGCCACTGGCTTCCCTGATCCCATTCTGCTTCGGACCAACGTCTCTGATCCTCTTGTTATTAAACATTGTCTTGCACTCCTTCTTGAATTGACTGGTAGCTGGATCTCTTCATAGGTGCCATAGGCGCTGCCCATTTTAAAGCTAGGTCTCTTCTCGTTGTTGCTAGACATAGTCTCGCCTTGCGTTGGGCTCTCTCAGATCTCTGACGCTTAGTCATTAGATGACACACCTTATGCCAACTCTCCTCACGATCACTAAAGAAGAAATCACTTAGATATAGATTGTTTCTCACTTCCCTACACGTTTCACTTGGTTGCTTACCTAGTCATCGCGGCTTGTTTTGTTTTGGCCTATCAGTTGAACGATTCTTTTGTAATTGCAAACATTTGGTTTGCAAATTGAGCTTACGCACAGTCGCTGCCTTCGACTTGATTGCATGCTATAGCATGTGGATATTCTTACTTGCTTTTCTTAATTACTTTTAGACTTTAGTATATCTATATAATGCTTAAAGTATTTATGTATATCATTAATGTATATTCTAGTTATCCTACTTACAAATTCTAATTTCCCCTTTGTTTTGTTCTTTAATTGCCTTTGGTTGTTTGTTTCAACTCTTTATATATGTACTCTCTTCTTTAATTAATGTAATTTCTTCCTTTTAGTGGTATTATATAGCTTTTTCTTTGTTATTGACTTATTTACTTTTTTTTTCCTAGAGCTTTTCCTATGCTTGCTAGTGTCTCACCACTCGCTGTGTGCCAACACTAGTGACCTTATGTAGCTTCTTGTTTGCCTTGGCCTTTGTTGTTGTTTTTAAGTGTCTCTTTGGCATAGATTATGTCATCTTTTATTTTTTGTTTCTTTTCATTCTAGACTTCTAAGTAAGATGGCAATTATAATATCTTCATCAAAATTAAACTTGATGCCAGATAACTGTGTCCAAATGCTCTTCATTGAATTTAGATGTGAAGAGGTGGATTCTCCTCTATCTAATTTTAAATCAAAGAACTTGATAAGCAAGAAAAACTTAGAGCATCTTCCCTGTGCTCCAAAAACATGCTCAAGATGAGTCCATTCAGCATGAGCAGTCTCACATCCATGAATGTGATGGGATAAAGGAATCACTCAAACCAAGAGTAACTATAGCAAGTGCTTTTTCATCTTTGGGAAGCCATGAAGCTTCATCTTCCCTAGTTGTAAATTTAGTTTCTTTTCCATTTTCCACCTTCCATATTCCCTTTTTCATGAGAATAAACTTCAGTTTTCAGTTTTGTTTGCCAAGTGTGGAATCCCTCTCCTTCAAACTTATCTATTTTGAGTTTGGAGGCCATTTTGGGAAGGTCTTACCAATTTAATGGCAGTGTCTAATCCCTTTCACAATAAGACAAAGCACCTACAGATGTGCACACAGACACGTTTACTCAACTAAAAAAAAAAACTTATGGGCGTGTCTATTTGCATGTCTAGAGACCCACGTCTAAAGCACATCTATATAGCGGACAGACACGTGTATAGATGCGCATATAGACACGTAAATAGACGCTCTGCTAGAAAATTTAAAAAACAGACAGACGCATCGTTAAACGCGTGTATAGATGCCTTTATAAACAATCTTATAGACGCTTTTATAGATGCGCAAATAGATGCTCCTTGAACAGACAGATGCGTATATAGACACGTTTGTAGATGGTTTGATAGACGCACTACATAATATTTTTTAAAATTTGTGCGCTTGAACAGAATGCCGTGTATGTTGTGTATGCTGTGTAGTTACAGGAATCCCATTTTTACATTGTGTAATTCAATTCTTACAGCCAACCGCATTTTAATTAGCACTCTTGCAAGCACATCTATAGCTGACAATTACAATTCCAAATAAAACATTACAACTTCAAAACATTTAGTTCACAAGGCATTAATTGATAGAACATTGCACAAGAAAATTGAAAGCTCAAAAAGTGCTTGTATGTACATATAGCACGAAGCTAAGCCACGTCCTGTGGCTTCAAGTACCAAAAATAAGAGGAGTATATACAAGAGGCACGAAGCCAAGCCAGTGGCTTTAACTACAAAAAAGAGTAGCTAGCACTACTTCTATGACTAATCTAAGTTCTCCACGTCCTCGTTCCCTTCTACACTGCCTTCTGCACTCCCTTCTCTGCCTCTTCCTCGTCTTCTTTGATTCCTCGTCTTCTTGTGCAGGGGCCTGTAAACAAGGGACAACATATATTAATGTATGAAAAATCAAATCTTTACTTATAATATTGACATTATTTAATTTCTTTCAAATACCTCGGGGGATGCTCCAGTAGCCCGGATATATTACTCCTCAGTAATCAGCCCGACATTATAGAAGTGCTTCCATGTATCTCCTCTGCAACGGTGGCGGTGGTAGGATATCTCGACAGGAGTAGGGTATCTGCCCACGATATCAAGCTGCAAGATGACACAATTTGCGGAGGGGTTAGTACAAAGAAACAACCTCCTAATAAACTACATAAACAATATAATTTGAGATCGATACTTACGAATTGGGCCTCCCATGATTCAACACCCCCTGCTCCAAAATGCATGCTTCCATATTGCTCCATTTGGATCTTTCGTGCCTCCACGTGCTGCAGACTGGGTTCCTCCCTCGCTAACTTCATTTCTTTCTTCCACTCATGCTTGTGAGTGGTGTGGGGTGGGCCCCTTGGTGGTTGACCTCCCTTGAGCCTGGCAAGATCTGCTAGTGCCTACCTCTTAAGCAAATATCTTTTATTGCCAAGTATCATAACAATCTTTGACTTGGCCCATTTATCTGTGAATTGAACATTGGGGGGGCTAGGATACCTAGAGCGAACAGCAGTGAGAGTCTCATCAACCAACCTCTTTGGATGGTCTTTGTAGTGGATAAAGCAATCTCTATAATTGTTAGCAATTACAGAGCGCATGAAGGCCATGATGTCCTTCCCCCGTGCATCCATCAAGATGCCTCCTATCTGAGTGATGTCATAGAAGATCGTATCATCACCTAGAGGCACGTCTAAATCATCTGAATCATCCTCGTCCCCACCACCACCCCTCCCAAAGCACTATGCCATGCATCCCCCACCGCTCTCCTTGCTACTATGCCTACTACCGTGTCGTGTCGAGCTAGTACGCTAGCCACTCATAGCTGGAGACTGCATGGGACTACGTGGACCACTCGTAGCTGGAGAACCGAGTCTCGACTACACAGGAGTACACCGACGGCTCTGCGAGATAGAAGGACCTCCTGATGGCATGGGGGAAGGGGCATAAGACATCATGGGGAAAGGGGCTCGACTATGTAGCTGGTTGGGCTGTGTTGACTCCACTGGGATAATCTCAGCTGGTGTTGGGTTGGGGTGGTTTGGAGTCTATAGTACCAACTCCTGGGGGTGTTTATAGTACCCGTCATGTAGCTGTATAACTCCCCAGGACTGGGAGGGTGCCCTAAAAGGTTATATAACTCTCGAAAAATGGTCTCCCGAAGATCAGATGAGCCTAAAGATCTTGCTGGCCACATGATGAGCTGAGAAGAGAAAAAGAAGAGAAAAAGAGAGAGAAAAATTACCACGAAAAGAGAGGGAAAGAGAAGATAAAAGAGAGAAGGAAAGAGAGGCAAATATAGGAAAAGAGAGAAGAAAAGAGAGGCAAATCCTTTTCTTGGAAGTGGAAGTAGAAAGAGAAAGGGAAAGGGAAGAGGAAAGAGAAAGGAAAGGGAAGGGAAGGGAAGAGAAGAGAAGGGAAGGGAAGGGAAGGGAAGGGAAGAGAAGGGAAGGGAAGGGTCTAAAACTGTCGGAGCGCGTCTATAGACACGTCTGAGAAGCGTATCTATTTTTGCATATAACAGTGCATCTATAGATGTGGCTATCTGTTTCTGAAAATAGAGTAGATGCGTCTATAGACGCGCTTGTAGACATGGTTTTAGATGCACTCTTAGATGCATCCATAGACGTGCTCCGACAGACGGACTATTCTAAAAAGTTGAAAAGGAAATATGCGTGACACAAAAGCGCAACACTAATACCAAAAACATTCATTTCTTGGATACGACAAAGGACGAATCCAAAGAGAGCAACTTTCAAAGAAGATCAACCATAAAGAGACTTACCTTGGATAGAGGTAAGGAAGCTTCTTGTCGTTCTTCAAAGTTGCTTCTCTTCCTTGTTCACCCTTTGCTTCTCTTTCTTCTCTTCCTTGTTCACCCTCTTCTCCTGTGTGCTTGGAGATGACTGTGTAAGCCAGGAAGTAAGTGTGGGTACCTGGAGATAAGTGTCGGAACTATGGATCTGTTAATAGCAAAGCAAGCAAGCCGTGCGAAGCTTAAGGTATGTGAAGAAAAGCAAAGCAAGCACGCTAGAAGTAGATTTGAAAACCGTGTCTATAAGCACGTGTAATGGTGCATCTATACACACATCTAAATACGCATGTAATTGCACGTCTAAATACACAAAGCAGACGTGGTTTTAGATGCACCTATAGACACGCACCATAGAACAGATAGATGCGGTTTTAGATGTGCGACAGAGTTTTAAGATTAAATATTTGAAGAAAAGAAAATTTTTTGGGTTGTTTATTTGTAGGATGTCTTCATCTTCAACAAGTAGCTCCAGTGAGGATGAATCCCTCCGTATCCACCATTGCGAAATGTGGTTGGAGAAAAAAATCAAATGTATGTGTGATCGATGTCGAGGAAACATGTATCATGCATGCAAGATTACACTCAATCACATCTCAAAGTATGGAGAATGGGATGCGACCGTAAACATGGTAAGTGTTAAAGAGTTAAGGTTGATTGAGATACCTATGGGTGCTCATATGTTTGACTTATGATCCCATTTTAATTTGATACATGATGCAATGCCACACCCACATATGTTGCCCTATGCTCGTCATGAGGAGGCGAAGCGTCGGCGATATGAGGTTGGATCTTTAGAAGGGACGTTACAGATGCATAGAGTGATGGTCATAGTAGCCCTCTGCCATTACCTAATGAAGCCGTGGAGGAGGAGGTGTTTGATGATATGGTACGGGATTTATATGTCCATTAATCACTCACTCCGCGAGATTGGATGGGGATGGTTCCATGACTCCTCCACCACTTGGCATGAGCCGGTAAGGGTTTGTAACTATTGTGTGCTATATTGGCTTGAAATAAAGATTGCCCGCTAACACCAGCTTTTGTTTAGATACTCCATCTTTTATCGTTTACCATATTGGTCCCACCTCAAGATCAATCACCTGCTTGATCCTATGCATATCTTCAAGAATGTGGCATCTACCATTTGGGAGCATTTGAATGGGACACGAGATTCCGTAGGCATAAGGGAGGATCAACGTACCACAAGGAGGATGTGTGAAGCTTGGCCACAAGAGAGACCAAATGGGCGTGTTTTTTTAGCATGAGGTGTTTGAAGGGGGCCTTTACAAAGAGCAAGAAAAGAGGTGTAGAGCAATTATATGGCTTGAAATCTCATGATGGGCACAAGATGCTCCAAGTAAGTATTTTATGTGCATAATATCTTTTTCCTTTCAAATTTGTGAGTGAATAATTATAAGCAACTAATCAACCACATCCTCATGGGTTCAGTTTATACTACCTACTAGCATTTCTCGTAGTGCATTGAAGAACATGAAGGATTGTATTTACAAGATGGGCGAGCTTTGAGGTACTTTACATGATACAAAATATGATGCGTATCAATGCTCCATGCAAGGTGTTCATATTGCTAATATGGTGTACTTTTTCATTTCTAGGTATGTGAGCTCAAAGGAAATAGATCCCACCACGCTTGAGAATGCTCGAGTTATGTCAGTGGAGGTCGTTTGTTTAGTGGAGGAGACATTTCCACGTTCTATTCTCATAGGCCAACTACATCTCATAGTGCATTTGGTGGATGAGATTGCTATATGTAGCACTATACATGCACGATGGTTGTTCTTCCTCGAGCACTTCATGAAGACCTTGAAGGGCTTCGTGAGACAAAATGCAAGACCCGAAGGTAGCATGGCCGAGGGTTGGTTGGTACAAGAGTCACTTGTATATATTTATGAGTTTCTTGTTGATGTGGATAGCTCTCTCCTACGACTCTGGAGAGATGATGAAGACCTAAGGATGACCTCTATTGTGCCTCAAGGGAAAGGACGCAACAAAGTAATAGACACGGAGTTGCTTAATAATATCAACCTCTATTGCATGCTTAATAGTGATGTGATGAAAATATGGGTGACAAGATACAAGGATGCAAAGGCAAGAAGACAAGAAGAAAGGGCCCTTTTTCATACACACCACGGATCTCGTGTGCCATACCCTTAGTATCTAATAGCACTTCCAAAGGATATTCATGTGGATTGGCTACTTGATGAAATGGAGAAAGTAGAGAAAGATGAGGGGATCGTATCACAATGGAAGAATGGGAGTATGCTAGGGGATGCATGAGCAAGGTCGGTATATAGAATGTTATGCATAAGTTAGGAGCTTTCAATAATTTAGATTGCTTATTTAGTTGATTTTTTCTTGGTGTAGTGCACTATGTTCAATGCTATATGGTGTGAGGGCAAGCATTTTCGAACACAACAGATTGATGATAAGAGAAACACACAAGATTGCGGTGTCATTGCTAGCTTTGAGGGAGCTAATGGAGCCAATGATGATTATTGTGGCATAATCCAAGATATTATTAAGCTTGACTTTCGATGCTTCTTTGTGTATGTTTTGGATGTAAAGTGGTTTAAGGACATGGTGGAAAGAGGCCCTAAGTCAACAATCAAACGCCATGCAAGTGGCTTTGTAACTATTGACTCCACAAAGTTTTGGCAAAGTAGGAAGGACACGCTTGTACTACCGCAACAATGTGAACAGGTACTGTGCACACATATAAAAATACTCACTTTTAAATATTTGATACCTTCGATGCAAGGAAAATAATATGATTGTATTTGTGTTTGAATTAGGTTGTCTATCAACCAATGGTGGATAATAATAGATGGTGGCATGTCATACCTATTATGCCATGTTGCAAAGTGATGTATAGTACATTTACTAATATGGAGCATATGGAGGATGATCATGGCCATGGAGGTGATGATGACCATGATACGAGAGAGGAGGATGATCATGAGATAGGAGATACAGATATTGAGGCCATTACCCATGAGGACGAGCCTACCATTAGTGATGCTGATTTCGATGAGCACATGAGTAGCACAAGTAGTAGTGGATTGAATGTATTTGTAGATCTAAACACTTGTTTGGATTTTGAAGTAGATAGTTTGGCAAGGGTTGATCGCATTGAGGATGAGATTGAACCACAGCCCATCATTGATATTGGCAAAACTATTTTACATATTGTCTCATTCTCCTCACCTCACTTAATTCTTGTATATGTGGGCTTGCAAAAAAGCATTGATGTTTTTGTTAAAATTATGTGCTTTGGTAATCATGGGCAATGTTTGGAAAGCAGTGATGCACACCAAAATCTCACATTCTGTATTCTCTGTTAATTGCATCCAAATATGCGTCTAATTCTCAGTGTAGACGTGCGAGAGACGTGCTAATAGACGCATTAATACACATGCTTTACACATGCAAATAGATGCACTAACAGATGTAGTATTAGACAGGCCTATATTTTCTCAGTGTAGATGTGCTAATAGACGTGTCAATACACGTGCAAATAGATGAGCTGTTAGACGCGCTATTAGACGTGCCCGTAATTTCTCTATTCAAGCAATGCCTATAGACGTGCCCGCTATTTTACGTGTCTATCAAGCACGCCTATAGTTGCTTTGTGTTGTTGTGTTTACAAAAGATCAATCCTCCTAAACAAAGAAATTACCTTCACCATATAGATGCAAATTGCGAGATAAGAATTCATAAAATCCTATTCATTTGGCATTTGCATAACCACTTGGCTTCTCTCACCTCTTAACTGGGGTCTTCTTTACCTTGTACTTTGTCTTTGTAGTCTTCTTGGCATTTGAAGAACTTTGAGAACTTGGCATGTTGTTAAGAGATCAACATCAACTGAAATTCAAAGAACATTCTCTGAACTGAAAGGGCACACTTTCAATCTCTAAACTATACTTTCACTCCTCTAGCATTTAGTGTAGCATAAAAAACTTCAAAAATAGACTAGAAATGCTTACAAAGAACATAGGAACTTTGGAGGGTTGATACCTCACTTCAAACATCATCAAGCTTGGGCTTTTGCTGTGCAATTAGAGACCTATATGTAAGGAAGAATCAGAACAAATCATAGGCAAAATGGCGGATTACATCTCCCGAGGCAGCAACATCTTCTTCACTTGAGGAAGCTTTGTCTTCTTGTGAATTGACTAGTTTTTTGTTGATTACTCCCTCGTTAATAGACCAAATCATTCCATATCTCTACTATGGGTAGCTCTAGTACTAGAGAAAGCATGGTTTAGAGGAATTACCAGGTAAGCGACTATGGTGACCAGCATTGCAAAAGTGGCACAGATGAGACAGAGAGGCGGTGCGCAAAGATGGTGACAAATTCCATCAATCGAGGCTTGATACCTCACTTCGAACATCATCAAGCTTGGGGCATTTGTTGCGCAGTCAGAGATCTATAGGTAAGGAAGACTCATAACAAAGCATAAGCGAAATGGTGCATTACATCTCCCGAGGTAGCAACATCTTCTTCACTTGAGGAAGCTTTGTCTTCTCTTGAATCGACAGGTTTTTTGTTGATTACTCCCTCATTATTGAACCTGAAATCACTCCATATCTCTACTGTGGGTAGCTCTAGTAGTAGAGAAAGCATGGATTACGAGGTAAGCGACTATGGTGACCAGTATTGCAAAAGTGGATGGATGAGACAGAGGCGCGGTGCACGAAGATGGCAATGAATTCCATCAATCCCTCCAATCAGATAGGTCGCCCAAGCATAAGGAAGGTCTTGCTGGAAGGGTTTCTCAAAACATTGCGTGGATGTCAAATGTTTTCCACAAATCTTGGTATTTTTATCCCTTACACTTCACTTTAAATAATTGTTTTGGTAGCAATTAAATTTTATGGCACATAGTAAATTCTTTCTAATTAATAGTCTTGTCTTCCTCCTCTTCTTAAAAAATATAACCCCATTCATATTTATTACTATTTGACACTATAAATATAATGTCTTTGACACTATACATTTGTTAATAAATATAACCCCATTCATATTTATTGTTTACCCCCTTTGTGATTATTTAATGACACACTCTTCAATGTTTTCGACTATTTCCCCATTGTTTTTCCCACTAGTCCCATAGCATACTGCCCCTAACTTAAGGTACACGCCCCCCTCCTTTTTGTGATATTTATACGCTTTATGATGTTCTTATCTTTATGGTTAGATTGAGAGCATAGTATTGTCCCTTATATTATCACCCTTAACTAGCCCTCAACCTAATGTTTCACCCCCACTTTCCCACCACCCTTCACATGTAACCTAATCATCTCCCATGCATGAATAAACGGCGAGGTTCGCACCATTTTCTTGTAATGTATTCTTGGAATGACCACCTTGCACCCTTTTTATGGCTCTTCTACTCTTACAACCACCCCTCTGCTACATCCTAAGAAGCTCTTCATGGCTCTACGTTGGCATCTTCATGCAGCTCTCCCTTCATTCCTTTCTTCCTCGTACTGCCGATCCTTGTGAGCTAGCTCTAGCGACTCCTCTTAGGTCCTTGCCTTAGTTCTCTCTTTATTTTCATTGCCGCATCTCCCTTTTTCATCTCAAACCCCATTCCTGGCTGCTTTGCGACTTCTTCCTATCTCTTACCTCCATTGCCTTTTTGATCAAGAGTGGTCGCCTTGCCTTGTACTTTTGTGGCTTTTTAATCAACACTCAACCTTCTTAATCAACTCCCCTTTGATTCTCCATTGATGCCAACCTCTTAGTCATTGTTGCTTGCCTAGTTTGTGCTTGTAGTCACGCATCATTCAATAGCTCTTACATACTTCTTAGCTACCTTGTTCATGCTCAGGCCTTGCTTTACTCTTACATACTAGTGCCATTGCTTTAGAATTGGTTTCGGTGATTGTTGCGTCCCTTTCCTGGTGTTTCTTCCTAGCTCTTCTAGCTTGCCATCACCTTTAGGTTCTACCTCGCATTTACAAGGCTCTTAGGTCGTGGGAGATTTCCGTGGCTTTCTCGACATTAATTGACATTAGGCAAATTGACTTTACACAGCTTCATCGCGAGCTTTGGGATCAGGGTCCTCAACTTGTTTTCCGATTCTTTTTCTCACTGTTGTTTGCCACTTGCTCCCACTAACTACTGTGATCCCTCTGAGTTCCTTATTGTTCATTGATAGTCATCATACGCTTTATCGTTGCTTATCCTCGTGACATGGTAATGAAACATGCTTGTGGTTTTTGCATGTATTAGACACATGTTTCGAATCCCTATCAAAGGTTATGTTAATTGGTCAACCTTTCTCTTAAGTAGTCAACCTTAGGGTTGACTAACTCTTTTATGCTTATTGTCCCTCTTCCTTTATTCATTCTTTTACATCTTTATCGATTTCCCCCTCTTTCATTTCTCTATGTAATCTTTTTCACTATATCTAATTGGTCCAACTTCTCTCTCATTACAAATTTTTCTTCTTCTTTATATTACTCTCGTTATGATTGTAATTTTCCATTCTATAAAAGCACCTTAATTCTTTCTTATCCCTTTGTATTTCTTTCTTGTTAATTAGCTCTGCTTTTGTTTCATTTTTCTTTTCTCTTTTTTCATGCTGCCTAATGTTACTAATTTTATTTTTTACCCCATTCAAAACTTATTGCTTTATTATACATATATATATATATAGTTATCTCACGTCTCATCTTTAATTAATGCTCTTCATTGATGCTATTTTCTTTTCTTTATGTTTTTTTCAAAGTCTTTACTCTTATTTCTTTATGATAGCTATATATATATATATATAAAATCAAGTTAATCCTTTTTACCTTGTTGTTTATCTAGATTAATTTACATTTAGTTTAGATCTTTTTAGGTGACACTCACAACTAGTTGAAAACTTCCTAGTCCCACTAAGTTTTGAAGTATAGGCTAACCACAAAGATCCTACCTCTCTCAAAGTAGTTATATGTATAATTTATGAATAATTGTTTTTCAATTTCTTTATTAAATGCTTTATTTAAATTAAAGCTCACACTTTCTTCCATTTTATAGATGTGCCCCAATATGGGTGTGGAATACCCCCCATGGTGAAAACATGTTTTAATTATTGATTGTATTACCTCCTGTATTAGCACTTACTCCCATGTTTTAATTATTGAGTGGGTTTAATTGTCTAATTAATCATTTCATGGCTTAAGTGCTTCAATGCTTGTTCCCTTATGAATTCTTTGTTATTTTTCCTATGTGCAATTCTGGTTCAATCATTTATTTTTTCAAATTGTTTTGACCGTTAATTGCCATTCATTGGTATGGATTACCCGCCATCATCATCATCATTCAATAAAAATAAAGAGACATTTCGTTTTTCCAATAGGGGTGGACTACCCCCCTTGTCCTTTTTCAATAAAGAGGTGGACCACCCCTTGGTTCCCTTTCATTTGGTAATATTGGTTCCCTTATTGTCTTACACACTTTGATGGTAGGGTAATGATGGATTTGTGACACTGATTGTACATATAACATGGTATTTGCAAAAAATTGATATTTGTGAATCTAGACGGATGTCTTTGTTCCTAAGTAAAGCAATAACATGCCAGGGAATATGGGCCTTACCTGTCTACCTAATTGAAACTATGATGTTCTAACACCTAGTTTTTCTTAGATGGTGGCAGGTAAGTGGACCCTGACCTCGGAGCTTGGACTACTTGATGGATTCAACACTTCTGTAATAATTATTTTCTTAAGTTTGCAAACTCAATTTAAAGATAAATTCTATAGCCAATCCTCTTGCTCAGATCTTTATCAAAATTTTGGATTGCTATATTGTCAAAAGTTACTTCAATTTAGTTTTCTTAAAAATTTCAATCCATTTCTCATGTGCATCTTTTAATAATTATCCAAATGAGGGAATTAATTGTATGGTTCATTCATTGATGGGATTATTAAATCTAAACACACACACACACACACACACACATACACACTTCTTGTCCATTTTCCCCTTTACAATTACTTCCCCTTTTTTTCTCCCCCCCTCCCCCAACCATTTTTAATTTCACCTAACTTTAACTTTTTCCCCATCTTTTCCCTAATTCCCCCTAGTTTTTCCCAGCTAGTTTACTCTACTTTTTCCTAATTCCCCCCTATTGTTTCCTAAAAACCTCCCCTTGCTTTCCCTATTGTCCCTACTCCCCTTAATTTCCCCCAATTTTTCCCTACTCTCCCCTATCTCCCTCTAATTCCTCTCCCCCCCCTTTTTTCCCCCTTTTTTCCCTTATTTTCTATCTCCCCTACTTCTCCTTTGCTCCCCCTATTTTTTATTCCTTCCCAAAAAACCTACATACCCTAAATATTCCTTCTTAAAATTTTTACTATGTTTTTCTATTTTTCTACTATGTTTCACTAATTTACCCTACTCCCCCCTATTATTCCCTATTAATCCCCCCCCTTTTTTCTTCTTCCTAAATTAAAATCCTCTCTTAATACACTAAAGACCCCTAGTTTCCCTTGTACTACACAGCCCCTACCAATTCCCTTTTACTCTCCCTCGTTATGCGGCCCTATCAAATTCCTCGAAATACAACCCTATCTAAATCCTCATAATGCGAATTCAATGCCTTGTAATACATCCCCCTAGACCCCTCACCTCCCCTGACTCCCCAACTACCCTACCCTCCCCTATATATTAAGCCCCTCCCATCACCTACATCTCATTATGCAACGCTCCTCCCCTGCCTTTCTCTCAAGTGCCCCTGCAACCCTGCTCTATCCCTCTTCTTTATACCTCTTCCCTCTACATGCACTCCTCTGTGGCTCTGCTCTTTGTGCGGCCTGTGCCACCTCCCCTACTCATCTATATGCACTACCTGCGCAATCTCACCTGCTCATCTGTATGCCTGTGCCACCTCCTCTACTGCTATGCTTGCTGTCCAGCCTACAGACTTTACATCATCACCCCACCCCCACGATCGCTGATGACTATGACTTCCTCCATGTGGACCACGTCCATGGACTCACAGGTCGAGTCACCCCCCGCGCCCCCCCTTTTTTCCTTTTTTTATTCTCATTTCAGAAACCCCTCTCCTCTCTTATTTAGTGAATTGGCTTTCCCCCCCCTCTTTCCTTCAATTCCCCCCCTCTTTCCTTCAATTCTTCTCCTACCCCCTACTTCCAAAGCACTCTTTATCTCCTATCCTTGAATATATACAACCCCCCCCTTGTAATTTTTTACACCTCTCTTTACCCCCTCTCTATACATTTCTTTCCATTTCCCCACTTTAAAATACTTCCCTCTAGCTTTTACATACTTTCTAATATTATTATAGTTATTAATTGTTTCTTTTATGGAAGGAGGGGGGGCAGGGGGTGTGCACGTGTGCGTGTGTGTGCATATGTAAACCCTTATTAGAAATTAATTCACTTTTTGTGAAACAAATTCCAAGATAACCTCATGATTATCCTATTGAAATATTTGGAGTCATATGTTGATGTTGCTATTAGAATTGTATCAGGCTATGTGTGTGTGTGTGTGTGTGTGTAGTAGACATTTACAACACCCCTTTCCATAGTGAAGAGTAGACAAATTTGGAGTAGAAAAGAGAAATGTTTAATAGATAAACTTTGCAATAAACATCCACAAAAAATGAAGTAGCATCATGAAAGGATGGACAATTTTTTCAAAAGAGAAAAAGTTAGCAGTAGAGCTTTGATAAGTCATTGGCAGCATCACTTTTATTTAAGAGGGGAGTCTACCTACCTACCACCATCCAACAAGAAAAATAGTGAGAACCAATTTCAACTTTGGTTGGGAAGACAGGTGTCATCCACACCCCTCCCTTGTTATTGGAGTCACACTGATAAAAATCGATGCTTTGGCCATACACTTATCAAGCTAAAGTAGCGAAGATAATGAACCTTTGTAGAGAAAAGGGTTGGTTTAATACAGAGTAATGTTAGCCCGATCAATCTAAAGGTTAAGAAGTAAAAATAATGCACCTTTGTAGTGAAAACAAGGGGGTTAATAAAAACTAAAGTAAAGTACATATACATATAGAAAGAAATTGAATAAAGGAAAGTAGTCATCATGAAAAAGAAGAAATGAACTTTACACATATAGAGTAATGAAGAAATAATGTGTAAAAAAGAACCTATGTGAGCAATTAATAACTACAATAAGATTAGTGAAGTATGTAGAAACAAGACATTAGATTCAACAAAGCTTACCTTATGTGATGGTCTATTTTTCAACAACGATGATTTGGTCACTCCATGTTTGTTCTTTGCATCTATGTATATCTTACCTATCACATCAAATATGTATTCATGCTCTTTGTATATGAATTGAATAGCTTTCTTCCCTTTCCTTTTGAATTTGACATTGATGGCCCTCCAAGGTTCACATTCAAAAATTCATGCAACCTGACCCACCCCCTTGGGGCGCCAACTCCCTTTAGTAAGAAAACCTATCAAAATCTTGAGTATGACATGAATTTAATAATATTCCATGCGTAGAAATTATTCAAATTAACATAGTTGTGTTCTACACTAAAAGAGCTTTAAATATGTCTTTACACCTTGAAATTTGGGTAACACATGAAAAAATTACATTCATTTGAAAGGAGATGGGTTTTCATATTTTAGTGTAAATTTTTTTTACCCCCCCCCCCCCTTGGGCCTCACATATTATGAAAAATATGTACAAATCTTAAAATCTTGCATATTTTTCAAGGTATATACCTACTATTTTGTGGGAGGGGGGACATGAAATTTTCATATTTTTCCCTTGCATATTTGAATTTTTTAAAGGAAATTAATGCATATTATTTATGGACCTTGTCCCCCCATACCCTAGATTTTGGACAAGGATAGAAGCGATTACATATTGAGTTGGCACCCCAAGCCCACCCCATAGCTTAATGACCTCAAACATGGTCTTTGTGGGTGCTAAATATTTTTGTCTATTTGGGTACTACTGCATTCTTTGCTATATCTTGAAAGAATTCCCACAATGCTACTCTACCTACAAATTTTACTTATCTATGTGCCTCAATTATGTTATTATAGAAGAACCGCACATCCTTCTATGAATGCATTCAAAATTTGCTCCTTTCAAGGGCTTGATCTACATGGGTATCACAACAACTCGCATTCAACAACCAAAACTTTCTCTTGGGTTCTTTCAAATTTTTCTTGGACCCAAGGGTGACAATTTTCAGCTCTTCACTATTGAGGTAATCCAATCACCTTCCTTTTCCTATGTGCCTAGCCCCTCTCTTTTCAATTGAAGCACTTTCTACATCTTCATGTGAAAATCATCACAAGGTGGAATTCTTTTACAATACTCACAAGTGAAAATTTCAAAGGGCATTCCAAATTTTGAAATATGAAGACAAATTATGTGCCTATAGCATCCATCTACCTTGAATTCCATAGTTCCATCATCTAGAGTAGCTTTTGTGCTGCCACGGCAAAGAGAGAGAGAGAGAGAGAAAGGCAATGGAGAGGAGAGGAGAGGTATTCATCTTCTTGATGATGACTACCAAAATTTATTTGTATCTCACCTCACATCTTTTGTGACATGTGTTACTTCCTTCTTCAACCCTTGGTAAGTTAAGTATCATCTTTGATGCCCTTGGCTTTCTAAAATGCGAGTTCCCATGAAATTAGACAAACATGAGAAAGCCGTTTGTTTGCCAATGAGTTTCGATCCATAAGTTGCTTGACATTCATGACACCATACTTGAACCAAGGGCTCACCATTAAGATCCTCTGTCAGAACCTCAAACCTATCATCTCTTCTAGACTTATTGAATATGCCAACTTTCTAGATTTGATTTTGATACCAATGTGCTCTTGAGCATGTTTCTACCATGGTCTTGGTTGCCACATAGATCACACACACTATGATCACCATCTTCATTCTTTTGAATTCTCTAACTTGTATGGTTTCATTTAAGGCTTAACATACACATTTTGTAGGCCCTCCCTCACCTACCATGCCCGAGATCCTCTTTATAGTGACACATTTGTCATTTTCTACCTTCTAATGCTCTTCTTGTATCAAATTTAGCATACAACCTTCACAATAATCTTCATCTTCAACAACAAATTGATAAGGTCCACAAACAATCCCATCTTGTGTAATCTCATTGCATACTTTACCACATGTAGAATCAACCATAACTCTGACATAACCCAATTTCTTCTTCTAAAAAAACTTCAATTGAGTCTTTGAAGCCATGCATGACTAAACTTATATCTAGAAGAAGGTTGAAAAAGAGAAGCTTGATAATGAATAGCTTGTCATGGGCAGGGAGACTTATGTACTCATGGGAAAACAAATTTAACGTACTTATCTGGTTTCATACAATACAAATGTTTGCATGCTTTAGAAATAGAACCCACTTCTAAAAGCTGCCTTCTCACCTACTACAAGACTGAATCTTGAAAATAAGCAAGCCCAATAATAGAAGAAAGAGCTACTCGACCTGCATAACAAGAGGTTTATTTTGTTGCAAATTTAGTGTTAATAGAAAGAGCAAGAATACTATTAGAAAAAACCTCTCATAAGAGATTAAACATAGATTTTGTTGAATCTCATATGCTTTTTAAAACATGAACCATCAAAACAATACATTAAAAGCTTCTTAAATCTATAGAATGTGCATGATATCCTTGGATAATACCCACCAAGTTTTTCTATCCCATAGATTCTAAGTCATGTCATAAAGTATCAAAAACAATCTTAGCGACATTGTATTTACTAAAATTGCCTCACTTTGAAGAAAGTATGATAAAATTACCTCAAGTAATTTCCATCACTTTTTCATTCAAAATCTATTCCATATATTCTAAGCCATGTCATGAAGTAACAATAACAACCTTAGCAACATTATAGTTATGGAAATTGCCTCAATTTGAAGAAAGTATGATAAAATTAACTCAAGTAATTTTTGAAAATCAAGAATTTCATATGGACATATCTTGTGAAGATCCCTATTGTGAGTCCAACAAAATGTGGAGTTAAATGCACGTTTGTTACAAAAACTCAAGATTAATAAATACCTATTAGAAGCAAGAGAAATTGTGAATGCAAGCAAAAACATGTGGAGTATACTTTGTCCTTTTTCTTGGAGTCATTGTTTGACTACTTTTTTGATGATTTTTTTTTGAAAACCTTATCCTTGGTAGCATGCCAACTTCTTATGACCCTCTTATCATGAAAATAGAAGGCCACAGTGGTTCCATTACAATTCCCAACATTAGCAATCTTCTACTGCAAGAGGAAGCCAGATGCATGAGCATGGAACCAAAAGAAGAATATGCGCTCCTTGGCACCCCACTTCTTGGACCAAAGAAGTTTCTCAATATCTAAAGCCCACACTCCTGGATGCCCCTCAAAGTGACCAACTCAGTATTGACAAGCACAAATAGCAACTGACCCCATTTTCTATTATTGCAACACTCTTGGCCATTATGCCAAAGATTGTCCCAAATGTCTTGAGGATCAGAAGCTTAGATACCAGATGCATGCTCAATTGGCTCGAGCCACTTGAGACCCCTCTCCCCCCATTGTGCCCATTGCTTTGCTTCAGAAGGAAGCACACCCTTCTTCACTTACCTCTTCTATTGAGTTTTTCCTTTTCCTCCAAGGGGATGTGGGGGTTAAAGGTCACTGTGCCTTTACCCCAGTTATGTACAATACTCAAACACATATATAAATGAATGAAAAAGAAGATTAGGGTGGTTCTGCACCCACCAAAACTTGTGTGGCTCTCTGTCTCTCTCTCTCCCTCTTCCATTCTTGCTTTCGTTGAGAGCACTCTCAACTGGTATCAGAGCCCGGGTGATCTAGCTGAGTGTGCGTGAATGCTTGGAAGCTCAACAGCTCTGTGGGAGGAAGGAGAAGCTCTGTGGGAAGCTTTGTGGGTGACTTTACTTGCATCCGAGTGTGAAGAGACCTTGGAGAAACCTTTGGAAAAGTCACTTTGGCTTTACGAAGTGGTTTTTTGAGAGCCTGTTAAGTGGTTTGAAAGAAAAAGTCGTTTTTTGAGCTTTTCCCTGTTCCGTTTGATGACAAAGACTCCGTATTGACTTGTAGAGGCAACTATTGCTTGCTTTTGGTGTCCACATTACTTCAGGAGCTTGGAAGCACCTTCATTCCTGAATCTGGGATCATTTCATTGGATTTCTGAGTCACTGTGTCAGTTCCTGCGTTTTTTGCCCGGGTGTTGGAACTCAAGTTTGGAGCAACCATTTGCAGATCTGTCAGTTCCGGTGGACTCAGGAGGTCCTAAAATTTCTATGTTGCTCATCATTCGCACTCCAGTGGAGTTTACAGATAGCTCTGTTTCAAAAAAAACGTTTTTCAATCCGTGTGTTAGACCCAGTGATTGAGACCACGGTTTCCAAAACCGTCTGTCCCATTGCGTTCCAGACCCCCAAAAACCCCTACCTATCAGTTCTTGCGCGATTTGGTGAAGGATTTTCAGAGTTATAAATCTCTGTGTATTCGATTTCGTCTCTCTGTTATGCATTTTTCATACTAAGGTTTTGAAACCTTAGATTTATGCCACATGGCAGTGGATAAGTGTTGACTCCCATTTCTCACTCATCGGTTGGGATTTTGGAGTTCTGGCAGAAGAGAGATATTTGCAAATTTTCTTGCTGATTCCGATTATGCAATGGCGCCCATGTTTTGAGGCATCTCAGGTTCTATTTTTAGCAGCGCTCATTACCGTGGGACTATGATTTCTTGAGCATACCTTATGCAGATCACTCTGGTTGCAGTTTGAACAGTATGCGCTCATTCGTGGTGTGCATTGGGTTGCAGTGGATGATTTATAGGCCATTTGGATGCATTGCGGTCCTTATTGGATGCGCTGATAGGCCCAAATTGCCTTGTGGGATGCTATTTTTATGGACGCTTTGCACATGGATGCTATTTTAAGCTGAGGGACAGCTTTGACACATTGTTGGTGATGCACTGATAGTGCTATGCTCTCTTGGATGAGATATAATTGATGCATATGCCAGTGGACAGTGTTTATGCTTGAGTCATTTGGCACTTATTGGCATTTTCTTTTGGGCCATATTTGCTCATATGGATGCATAGTATATGCACATGAGTCAGATGCATCTTTTGATGCTTTGAGCTTTGAGTTTTTGTGATATTTCAGTCTATTGTGGCATACACATTTGGGTGCACCTGGTATTTGGTGTGATTCTCTCTTGCAGGGACTAGCATTTGGGATTTTGCTTCATTTGCATCATGGCATCCTCTTCCATGCCTGAAAAGGAGTTTTTCAGCATTAAAAAGTTTGATGGGACAAACTTTTCTTTGTGGAAAGAACAAATAAGGGATGTGCTTATTCAAAAGAAGCAGATTAAACCCTTGGCAGGGATTGAAGCTAAGCCTGCAAATATGTCTGAGGATGATTGGAATGAGTTGGATGCATTAGCAAAGTCTACTATTAGACTTCATCTTGCAGAGTGAGTTTATTTCACAGTAGTAAATGAGCAGACTACGGAAGATTTGTGGAAGAAACTGTGTGCCACTTATGAGAAGGAAACTGCCTCTAATAAAGTTTACCTCATGAAGAGGTTGTTTGAGTTGCAGATGAAGGAAGGGGTCTCCATTGCTTCTCACTTGAATGAATTCAATATTATTTTCAGCCAGCTTCAGGCTCAGAAAATGAATTTTGATGCGGAGACTAAGGCAATATTTCTCTTATGTTCATTGCCATCCTCATGGGATACCTTCTGTACAGCTGTCAGTAACTCTGCACCTGGTGGAGTACTGAAATTTGATGATGTTGTGGGTAGCTTGTTGGCCGAGGAGATTAGACGGACGTCTATGGATGGCACCAAGCAGGATGCAGCCTTAAATGTGCAAAGGGGCAGATCACAATTCAGGGGAAAGTCCCAAGAAAGAGGGAAGTCTCGTAGCAAATCCAAGGCACGGAACATTGAGTGTTACCATTGTGGCAAGAAGGGCCATATGAAAAAGGATTGCTACAAGCTGAAAAGAGAGCAAAAGGATAAGAAAAAGAATGCAAATTGGGGTGCAAATCAAAAGGAAGAGAGTCCAAGGGAGGACAAAGGAAAAGTGAAGATCGAGGAGATCAATGTAGTCACACATGATAGTGACAATGATGTTCTCTTCATGTCTACTTTATCTGCAGAGTTGCTTACCACTTCAGATGATGCCTATTCCCAGGATTGGATTTTGGATTCTGGTGCTTCATTCCATGTTACTCCCGATAGGGAATGGTTCTCCACTTATGATAGCGGAAAGACAGGTTGTGTGCATCTTGGAAATGACTATGCATGTGACATAGTGGGAGCAGGTGACATAAAGTTTTCTTTTGCAAATGGGTCTGCATTTGTTTTGAAACATGTGAGACATGTGCCTAAGCTGACCAAGAGTCTTATTTCAGTGGGTCAGCTAGATGATGCTGGTTTTCACACCACTTTTGGCTTTCAAAGTTGGAAAATTCAGAAGGGCTCTATGCTTTTGGCCAGGGGTGCCAAGTGTGGGACTTTGTATCCCTTACATGTATCAGGGGTATTTGATCATGTTGTTGCAATAACCGAGCAGCCAAGCACTTCTTTGTGGCATTGCAGGTTGGGGCACATGAGCCAGAATGGAATGAAACGCTTATGCCATTTGGGTTATGTACCGCATTTGAGTTTCTCTGATTTTGAATTTTGTGAGCATTGTCTCTATGGGAAGCAGACTAAATCAGCCCATAAAAGAAGGGGAAAGAAAGAGTTTGAAATGCTTGATTTGGTGCATTCAGATGTATGTGGTCCCATGCCTACACGGTCATTAGGCGGGGCTGAATACTATGTGACATTCATTGATGATGCAACTAGGAAAGTGTGGGCTTATGCTATAGCTTGAAAGAGTGATGTGTTCCAGGTATTTAAGAAATGGCTAGCCTTGGTTGAGAACCAGTCAGGTAGAACGCTTAAATGCCTACGGACTGACAATGGTGGAGAGTATCTCTCTCATGACTTTCAGCATTTCTGTGATACTCGTGGGATTAAGAGGGAGCTTACATCCCCTCGTACTCCAGAGCAAAATCCAGTTGCAGAAAAGATGAACCGTACCATTCAAGGAAGGTTGCAATGCATGCTTTCCAATGCAAGTCTTTCTGGTGGTTTTTGGGCTGAGGCAATGAAGACTGCAGTGCATGTGATCAATAGATCACCTAGTAAGAGTTTGGATGGTGGTATTCCTGAAGAGGCATGGAGTGGCAAGAAGCCCTCTTGCTCTCATTTGCGTATATTTGGGTGTGAGGCATATGCACATGTGCCAAAAGAGCTTTGAAAGAAGCTAGATCCTAAGTCTAGGAAATGCATCTTTCTGGGTTATGGTGAAAGTGGAGAGATGGGCTATCGTCTCTGGGATCCAGAAGCAAAGAAGATCATACGCAGCCATGATGTGGTCTTTAATGAGAAGAAGATGCATAAGGCACCCATGAGGGATGTGGAAATGAGGAGAATCACTTTCCTGGATGTGAATCCACCTGCATATGTTGATAGACAGCAAGCTGTCCATGCACCAAATGTGCAAGAAATGGTACCACCAAGTACTCCCACAGGTATACAATCAAGGGTAGATGATGGATCATCTATTGGTGGAAATGATGAGCCAAATGTGGCTGATATGCAAGTGGGACAGCAAGCTGAAATGCCATTGAGAAGATCATCTAGAGTGTCTAGACCGCCTGATAGGTTTGTTCCAGGGGTAGACTATGTGATGCTTACTGATTGCGGGGAGCCTTCTTGCTATAGAGAGGCTCTGATGCGTGAGGATCAATGCAAGTGGGAGTATGCTATGCAATCAGAGATGAGTTCACTTATGAAGAATAAGACTTGGGACTTGGTTTCTTTGCCACATGGAAAGAAAGCATTGCCATGTAAATGGGTCTACAAAATGAAGGTCACAGGTGATGATGTGCCTAGGTACAAGGCCCGTTTGGTTGCTAAAGGGTTCAAGCAAGAGAAGGGTGTGGACTTTGATGAGATATTCTCTCCGGTTGTGAAGATGACCACACTTAGATGCATGCTTGGACTAGTGGCATCAGAGGATATGGAGCTTATGCAAATGGATGTCAAGACAGCTTTCTTGCATGGGGATTTGCATGAGGAAATTTACATGGTGCAGCCGGAAGGCTTTGAAGAAAAGGGCAAAGAGCATTTAGTTTGCAAGCTGAAGAAGAGTCTCTATGGTCTTAAGCAAGCACCTAGAGAATGGTATCAGAAGTTTGATGCTTTCATTCGGTCCCAGGGTTTTAGAAGGAGTGAAATTGATCACTGCCTCTACACTAAAAGGGCTAAGGATAATAGCCTGATAATCTTGGCACTATATGTGGATGATATGCTATTGGCTAGCAAGAATACTTATGAGCTAGATGCATTAAAGGCCAAGTTGCATGAGGCCTTTCATATGAAGGATTTGGGACTTGTAGGTCATATTCTTGGTATGCGCATCACGCATGATCGGAGTAGGAAACTCCTTTGGCTTTTACAAAAAGAGTATGTTACAAAAGTATTACAGCGTTTTAATATGGAGGGGGGGAAGGCAGTGAGTACTCCATTGCCTCCATATGTGAAACTGAGTCATACAGATAGTCCCAAATCAGATGAGGAAAGGGCCATGATGGCCAAGGTTCCTTATGCATCAGCAGTTGGGAGTCTTATGTATGCTATGATAGCTACTAGACCAGACATTGCATTTGCAGTCGTTGTTAGCCGGTATATGGCTAATCTAGGAAAGAGGCATTGGGAGGCAGTTAAGTGCATCATGAGGTACATGAAGGGTACCAAGGAGATGTGCATTTGCTTTGGTAAAGGAGACATGCGTGTACTTGGGTACACAGATTCGGACTATGCAGGGCATGTGGATAGTAGGAGATCCACTTCTAGTTATGTGTTCACCTTTGCAGGTGGTGCAGTGTCGTGGATGTCTCGCGCACAGAAGTGCGTTGCTTTGTCTACCACAGAGGCTGAGTATGTTGCAGCCACAGAGGGTTGCAAGGAGGCTATATGGCTTGATCGGCTAGTGGGAGATTTGGGGATTCATACAGGTGTACTGACATTGCATAGTGATTCCATGAGTGCTATTCAGCTAGCACGAAATCCGGTCTTTCATGCAAAGACCAAACACATTGAGGTCAGGTACCATTTCATCAGGGAGGTACTTGAGGACAGGTGCATAGAGCTTGTCAAGGTTCATACAGATGATAACCCTGCAGATATGCTGACGAAGAGTCTACCTAGTCAGCGGTTTGAGTATTGTCGTGTATTGATGGGCATTGGATAGTATGCTCACTGGTTGTTCTCCCTTAAAGGCACATTGTCCTTTAAGTGGGAGGTTGTGGGGGTTAAAGGTCACTGTGCCTTTACCCCAGTTATGTACAATACTCAAACACATATATAAATGAATGAAAAAGAAGATTAGGGTGGTTCTGCACCCACCAAAACTTGTGTGGCTCTCTGTCTCTCTCTCTCCCTCTTCCATTCTTGCTTCCGTTGAGAGCACTCTCAGGGGATGCATGCCAAACCTGACATCTTGGACCAGCACTAGTACTAGACTCAGGTGCCAGCTACCGCATGTGTTATGATTTCTCTTCCTTTTCATCCTATGCATCCCTTCCACAGGGGAAGGCTATTGTCATCAGCACAATAATTATTCTCCACAATTGTTCATGGTATTGCTCACATTCAATTGCAATCGGCAGTCATTCATGATGTCCTCCATGTTCCCTAGCTTGCCAAAAATCTAATGTCTATTAATAGTCTTGATAGCAAAGGCATCAAAGTTATTTTTAAGGGAGGGGAGTGCCTTCTACTTTGTCTCCACATAGTTCTTGCCTGTGACATTTGCCCCAAAGGTTTCTATCAACTCAACGCTATCACTACATACCCCACTGATTCTCAGTCCACACTTGATGCAATCACCAAATCTCGGCACAATTCTCTCTAGCCTCATAGATTTGGGCACATTAGCTCCAAGAAACTCTATCTGATTGCCAAATTCCAATTAGTTGAAGGGATCGACTACCGCAAGGGCAATGACCATGCTCTTTTTGAAGGCTGCTATATGGCAAATATAATTGAGAATCATTTCCACATCATGCAGACAACTGTGTTCCATATCGCAACCTCCTTGGTTCACTGACGTATACTGTTGTTTGCACTAGTCCTGACATTGCCAATGCCATCAATAAGATTTATCAATTCATGACCACCCCTAGATTTCCACATTGAAGCACATCCTTCACTATCTGCAAGGGACAACCAACCTAGCTTTTGCCTACTCCCTACAATACTCTCACCTCCTAGGCTTTGATGATGCAAATTGGGCAGGTGATTAGGACGACAGACGATCCACAACCAGATACATCTTTTTGTTTGTAGAGGTGGCCCTATCTCATGGGCCTCCACTAAACAAAAGTTAATTGTACTATGTTATACGCAAGATTCCATGGTCAAAATTTTATAACTTACATTTAATAATCTTTGTTTTTTTAATTTTTAAACATCCTCGTGGAAGATTACCGTGGATTTATCACAGTAAGTCCATTGCTAACACTTTGTTTTATAAAAGTTGATGAGGGTGTGAAGCCATGGGACAAATTTGTTGGTCACTAAAACTAGCATCACTTTTCAATCTAGCATCCTCTCCAATGACAATGGTTGTATATGCCTGGCAAAGAATGGTTATCATGATAAATGAAGCAAATTGTAGACCTCCAATATCACTATGTTTGTGACTTGGCCCAACACATTCAACATTGTTCAACATCTGATATGCTTGCAACAATGTCCACTAAAGCCTTAGCCAAATATTGCTTCATCTTCCTCAGCACTAGAATCGGACTCATCCCTACCACCTCAACTCTCAATTGGGGGAGAGAGAGAGAGAGAGAGAGAGAGAGAGAGAGAAGGGGGGGAGAAAGGGGGAAGGGAAGGGAGGAGAGGGGAAGGGAAGGGAAGGGCAGGGTGAGGAAGGGGGAAGGAGAGAGGAGGGGGGGAAGGAGAGAGGAGGGGGAGGAGAGGGGAGGGTGGGGAGGCCTCCCTAATGCATGCTTTGGCAATGATCAGGGAACATAAGGAAAGGAAATTTTGAGAGGGAGGGAAGGGGTGAGCAAGGGAAGGAGAGGGAAGGGGGATCTATAATACATGCTTCGGTGGCCACAGCCGCCAAGCCCCAGCCGTATTTACTCCATATTTATTGGGGGGGGTTTGATGGCCACGGCTGCAGCAGCTCGATTTGTGTTTTGTAGTGGAAGGGGGAGAGGCAAAGGGGAGAAGGGGAGGGAGAATAGAGACGGAGATAGGAACGGGAGGGAAGAGGGAGAGAAGAGAGAGGGAGAGGGGAGAGGAAGGGGAAAGCGAAGGGAGGGAAATGTGAGAGTCGATATATAAGCCATGAGACCCTAAATTTTTTGAATTCCCCTATCTTTTTCCTCTCTCTCTCTCTCTCTCTCTCCCTCCCTCCCTAGAATTTAAACGTCTCTCTATCTCTCTCTTTCTCTCTCTCTCTTTCTCTCTCTCTCTCTCTCTCTCTCTCTCTCTCTTCGCCATTCTCTCCCTACCCTCCCTTAGAATTCAAACTTCCTGCTCCTCTCCCCTCTCCCCATCTTCGAGGAGAGTGGGAAGTTTCAATTCTAGGGGAGGTAAGGGAGAGAATGGGGAGAGGGGAGGGGAGTGGGAAGTTTAAATTCTAGGGGAGGGAAGGGAGAGATTGATGAGGAGAGAGAGTAGGATGTTTGAATTCTAGGGACAGAGAGGAAGGGAGAGAGGGAGAGGAAAAACAGAGGGAAATTAAAAAATTTTAGGGTTTCGTGGCTAATATACCGAATCTCACATTCCCCTCTCCTCTCCGTCCCTTCGCTTTCTCCTTCCTCTCCCCTCTCCCTCTCTCGTCCCCGAGTCTCACTTTCTCTTCTCCCCTCCCATCTTCTCTCCCTCTCTTCCCTCTTCTTCCTCTCCCCTCTCCCTCTCTCTTCTCCTTCTCTTCCCTTCCTCTCCCCTCTCCTTCTCTCTTCTCCCCCCCCTCTCCCTCATCTTCCTCTCCCCTCTCCCTCTCTTCTCTTCCCCTCCCCTCTCCCTCTCCCTCTCTCTTCTCCCTCCCCTCTCCCTCTTCTCCTCTTCCCTTTTCCCCTCCCTCTTGCCCTCAAAAACACAAATTGGGGGGCTGCCAAATGTAAAAATAAAAAATAGGAAATTATTATTTTTCTCTTTCCGACTGAGGCTTGGTGGCCGTTGGTTGCCTAGGCATGTATTAGAGAGCCCCCTCCCCCCCCTTTCCCCCTTCCCTCCTCTCAAATTTTTCTTTCCCATTGTTTCTTCAAGTGCTCGGTAGCCGTGGCCACTAGAGCATGCATCAGGGCGTCCCCCTCCCCTTGCCTTCCCTTCCTCAACCCTCCCCCTTCCTTTCCTTCCCCATCCCCCTTCCCCTCCCCTCCTCTCTCCTCCCCTTCCCCCTTCCCTCCACTCAAAATTTTCTTTCCTTAATATGTTGTTTTTGTTAGTGCTCGACGGCTGCGGCCATCAGAGCATGCATTAGGCCCCCCCCCCTCCCCTCCCCTTCCATTCCTCACCCCTCTCCCTTTCCCTCCCCTCCTCTCCCCATTCCCATTCCCCTCCCCTCCCCTCCTCTTCCCATTCCCCTCCCCTCCCCTCCCCTCCCCTCCCCTTCCCCCCCCCTCTCTCTCTCTCTCTCTCTCCCTCTCAGATCTTTCCCATGGCTTCTATCGCATATAGAGTAGAGTATTCTTAGTATGTAGGGTTATGAGGCATTTTTTCACCTACAAATATATCAGTGTCATCGTTTGTAGTATAATTATAGCTTAGGACCTCGGGTTGTATTTCAGTGAGAGACATAGGCTTAAGTTTGGCATGCAAAAATAGTGCATGCATGTGTGAAAGGATCGTGCAACATCATGATTGGTTCAATGAAGGTTTTCACCTCCATTGGGGGTTGATAGGTTTAGGAGGAGTTTAAGTGTTAGAAGGAGGTTTAGGGTTCAGAAGGGGTTTAGGGTTTAGAAGAGGGTACGGGGTTTAGAAGAGGTTCAGGTTCAGAAGGAGGATCCAATGTTCATGGTAGAGTACATGGTGGAGAACTCCTCTCCCTCATAGATCATGGAGGCCAAGGGTTGGAGGACCAAGGGTTTAGGGGGAGCATAGGAGTGGGAGAGGAAGAGGGTGTAAGAGCATGGGGGAGGTGGAGAGGGTAGAGAAGGGAGGAGGAGGAGGGAGGAGGAGGAGGAGGAGGAGGAGGAGGAGATGGGAGAAAGGAGGAGGAGGAGGAGGAGGGAGGAGAAGGAGGAGGAGGATTTGGGAGGAGGAGAGGGAGAGGAGGGGTTGCAAGGTTGGAGAATAGGAGAGGAGGAGTGTTAGGACATGCTTTTGAACGTGGAGTGCAAGGTTAGGAAATGATTTTGAACGTGCAGTGCAAGGTTAGGACATGATTTTGAACGTGGAGTGCAAGGAAGCATGTACACTTGGAGACAATTTCTTGGAATACCAAAGTAGAACTCAACACAATGCCCCAAAGAGTGTGGGATTCATTCCATTATGGGGTATTTATAGAAGTTGGAGAGCTTTCCTCTTTGCATGTAGGAATTGTAAGACATTCTCTCTCTACACTTAGAACTTGCATGTAGCAGTTGCAAGTTACATGTAGGAGTTGCAAGTTGCATGTAGGGCTTGCATATAGAACATGCATGTAGGAGCTGCATGTAGAACATGCATATAGAACTTGCATGTAGGACTTACATATAGAACATGCATGTAGTAGTTGGATGTACAAACTACATGTAAGACTTGCATGTACAAACTGCATGTAGGACTTGCATGTAGAACATGCATGTAGGAGTTGCATGTAGGACTTGCATGTAGAACATGCAAGTAGGAATCGCATGTAGAACATGCATGTTGGATTCCTAAGAGATATTATTTCTAGCCTTATGCAAGTACAAGCGGAGATTTGCCACTACTCTACACACATTCTATGCTACCTACGTCCATGTTGGCACAGAGACAACATACTCCCAGGGATCCATTTTATTATCCTTCCTCGGGCTATGGCTTATTTTATTTTGGAGGTTGGGATGCCATGCGTGTAACCCAGTGGCTGTTGAGCTTGTGGCATGCTAGTCTCTCCTATTGTAATGCTTTTGCACCACACAATTTTGGTCTGTAGTCAAGAAGCTTATATCCACTTGAGGAGAGGTAGACGGTAGTGTGAAGAGAGTGGGAGAGAGGTAAGGAGTCTCACTTGCAGCTTTCTCACATACACAATGGGGGAATACACACAAAGGTGGAGGCTGAAAACAGTTTTCCTCTTCTGAGTTGTGAAAGCCAAAAAGAACTCTCTCTAGTACAAAAGAATAGGTGAACCCTATATGTGGGTCTCAAACCAAACTCAGCTAACTAAGGTGGCACATTAAGTGAGCCACTAACTAGAGTACATAAAGATAGGTGTCATCCACCTATTATTCATGAGTGGTGTACCAACCGCATCTATAGCTAACAAGTCAGTGACATAAATGCACAACAGTCACCCTGGCATATCACGAGTGGAGGTCGATGTCTCAATACTCCCCCTCGAGCTCAATCCTTATTCTTGCACATCAAGCAAGTCTCTGAACTTGCATAGCTTCTCTACACCCAATGCCTTCATGAATATGTCAGCTACCTGATCCTCTGTGCTGACATAAACTAGATCAATAAAACCTCTAGAACCTTCTTCCACACAGAGTGATAATGCACCTCAATGTGCTTTGTTCTAGCATGATAGACTAGGTTATTTGCCAAGTGTATACTGCTCATGTTGTCACAATAAATGACAATTGGCCCATCTGTAGATTGATGCATATCATAAAGTAGCTTATGCAACCAAGCTACCTCACATGCAGCCATTGCAGCACCCCTGTACTTAGCCTCTGTGCTCGACAAGGCAACTGTAGGTTGTTTCTTGCTAATCCAAGTGACTGCAGCACTCCCAAAAGAGAACACATATCCACTGGTAGATCGTCTATCAGAAATACTATCAGCCCAATCAGCATCAGTGTATCCATGCAACTGTATCTGAACCCCAGTCTCATAAAATAGTCCATATTGTAATGTGGACTTCACATACCTCAGTATGTGTCTAGCCACATCCAAATGTGGTTTCCTTGGAGCCTGCATAAACTGACTTACTAACCCAACAACATAGCTCAAATCTGGCCTGGTAATAGTCATTTAAATCAAACTTTCTACCATGCGTCTGTACATAGTAGGGTCTTCCAAAAGCTCACCTGCATCTGCACTCAACTTCACATTCTGCTCCAAAGGAACTGAAATAAGCTTACAGCCTATCATCCTATATTTGGACAGCATGTCCAATCCATACTGCCTCTGCAAGAGCCATATCCCACTTGTGGATCTAATCACCTCAATGCCCAAAAAGTAACGCAGCTCTCCCAAATCCTTCATCTCAAACTTCTACTTGAATAGCATTTTCACATGAAGGATATCTTCATCACTATCACCTGTGATGATCAAATCATCTGTTTTTTCTCACATAAAGTGAGAAATCTGCCTTGGAAATATGAAAGCCAATAGTCACAAGATACTGTCCTATCTTGTCGGACCATGCTCTCGGTGCTTGCTTCAAGCCATACAAGGCTTTCTTCAACCTGTAAACAGAACAGCATGAACATAACCTAGTGGCTACTCCATATAGACCTCTTCTTGCAAATCACCATGCAAGAAAGCATTATTTACATCCATCTGATGTAAAGACCATCCCTTTGATGCAGCCATAGCAATGACTGCTCTTACAGTTGCCATCCTTGCAACCGAACTGAATATTTCTTCATAATCAATGCCATATGTCTGTGCATACCCCTTGACAACTGATCTTGCCTTGTATTTGTTCACAGAACCATTTGCATTGTGCTTCACCTTATAAACCCACTTGTAGCCAATTGATTTCTTGTCTTTAGGCAAAGGGACCAATTACCATGTAGCATTTGCTTCCAAGGCATCCATGTCTTCATCCATGGCTTTCTCCCATTTTTTTCTTTTCCCATGGCTTGCTCAGAAGAATTGGGTTCTAGTTCATGTATCACTTTGACCATA
Source organism: Dipteris shenzhenensis (assembly GCF_047967505.1). Lineage (NCBI taxonomy): Eukaryota > Viridiplantae > Streptophyta > Polypodiopsida > Gleicheniales > Dipteridaceae > Dipteris > Dipteris shenzhenensis. Next base: position 11,180,129 of record NC_141626.1, read on the forward strand.
TAGGCATAGTGAATGGCTGTAAATCCATCATATTTCAGCCTATGCATAGGATACCTAGCTCTGGTAGACTTGCGCAAAATAGGCTCACTACCAGGTGCTCTCAAAACATCCCTTGTCTTCCTTACTCCAGGTCTAACAATAGAAGGAATACCCAACTCATCATCAAGGCTCTATTCTAAGCCACTGGATTCACCATCCACATAAGAGTGACCTGCATTCACATCAACCATGGGCTGATCTACTTTCTCTTTTCCTTTTTGTGATACTTGCATACCACTATCTGCATTGCATTGAGGAGATCCTCTTGATCTCAATCTTCCTGTCCATGGTGAAGTATGTGAACCACTGGTAGAGGACACTATAGGTCCACTAATATTTTGTGATTGCTACTGTGAATTCTGTGCAGCATTACCATTCTGGGCATCTACATCATCAATCACATTTACTGGTTTATACCAGCTTCTCATCTCATCAAAAACATCTCTGCTCACTGTAAACTTACGAGTAGAAGTGTTATAGCATCTATACCCTTTTTGCTACACTCAGGGGGGTCACTATGTATAAACCCTCTATATCACGTGCGTTCAAGGCCTATATTTAAAATCCCTTATCTGTAACTTTTTTTATTGATAAAATGTACCCCTTTTCTATACAAATTTGTAAATTTTTTCCAAAACTATTTTAAATAGTCCCTTATGTATATTTATTTTTGTAAATTTTAGAAATAAAAAATATCCTTTTGTTGAACTCACGTGATAGGGTTACATATGATGAGTGACCCCCCCTGAGTTGCTACAGAGAATAACCAATAAAGATGCACTTCTCAGCTTTTGGATCCAACTTGGATCTCAACTCATCTGGCACATGAACATAGGCAATGCAACCAAAAACTTTCAAATGAGAAATATTTGGTTCCTACCAGTATACCTCTCCTCTGGCATCATGCCATGTATTGCTGCAGTGGGAGTCCTGTTCATTATGTAGACTGCTGTAGCAACTGCTTCAGCCCAATAATAACTTGGCAGGTCTTTTTCGTTGAGCATGGCACGAGATACCTCTCCAATATTTCTATTTTTCGTTTCTGCAAGTCCATTTTGCTATGGGGTATGACTGCATGAATATTGCAGCTTTATGCCATGCTCCTGCAGGAACCTTGCAAACTCATTTGAGAGGTACTCTCCCTCTCCATCTAACCTTAGGCATTTTATTTGCAGGCCTGTTTCTTTCTCAACCATAGCTTTAAAAGCTTTCAAATTCCCAAACACTTCACTTTTCTTTTTCATAACATACACCCAAAATTTTCTGCTATAGTCATCAATAAAAGTGACAAAATAATGACAACCTCCAATAGATGAAGCTTTAGTAGTCTGGACACACATCAGAGTGGATTAATTCCAATGGCCTCTTACTCTCTTGAACATGTCTAGGAAATGGTTTCCTTGCCTATTTTCCAAATTGACAGGCTTCACATACCTTATGCATTTCTGCAACCTTGAACTTAGGCAATCCTGTAACAATATTTTGGGCCTGCATTAATTTAAGTTGCTGTACATTAACATGACCAATGCGTTTATGCCAGATATCAATATCTGCAACTACACCAGTCCCATATGCAAGCATTGCTGCACTCAATTCACGCATGTCCGCATCCCATGTAAACATCCTGCTCTTCTTCTTCCCTTTTGCTATCAAGTGACCTTTATTTTTCATATCCTCAACAAAGCATCCATGAGGATTAAATCTGACTTGCAAGCCTTGCTCAATTGAGCCATTTGGCCAACAGAAACCAGGTTCTTGGTGATATTCAGGACACGAAATACATCAGACAGGTATTTCTTTTTTCCATCCTGCATAGACAAAGGAATTTTACCAATCTGCACAATAGGATGTGCAGTATCATCACCAGTCTCCACAAATCTTGGTCTTTCCATTTTCCTTGCATCCTACATCCATTCTCCATGACCTGTCATGTGGTTTGACACACCTGATTCAACATACCACACATCATTGCTTTCTTTTGCACTTGTCACAGAATTGGTCATGTGCTACACCATAAACAAGTGCTCATTTCTGTCATCACCCTGTCTACTACAGGATGCATAATTGCCTTGCTGCAATTTTCCAACCATGATGTCATTATACTTTTTATAGCAATCTTTAACCATATGACCCATTTTACCACAATAGTAGTGTTCAACATTGTTGTTTGCATTTTGGCCTCTCTGCCATCCACCATGACCTCTTTGGCTCCCCCTGCCTCTAAAGCTACCACATCCTCCTCCATAGGACTGGTTTTCTTGAATTTGCTGCATATTTTGATTTCTGCCACGGCCTCCAAATCGGCCTGCTCTACCTCTGCCTCTACCTCTTCCAGCATTTGAGTAGAAGACAACTTCTTTTGAAGTTCCTCCTGAAGAAGATGCACCACCATTTCTTTACTCTTCAGAAATTAGAAAAGCAATCAACTCCCCAAAATCAGGAAAGTTCTCACGGATGGCAATGGATGTCCGGAACTGTGCATAATCCTTTCCTAGACCATTCAAGGTCACAGAAACTAAATCATCATCTTCCACTGGCAACCCAATGGAAGCAAGTGCATCTGCAACCTTCTTCACCTTGATGTGGTAGTCATTCATGCTCATATTTTCTCTCTGCACATTATGCAACTCCTACTTGAGCTACATTCTCCTGGCTTGTGTATTTGTGCTATACATTTTTGTCAAAGTATCCCACGCCTCCTTCAGCGTGCTTGCATCCTGAATATGCACAATCATAGAATCTGAAATACTGATAGATAGATAGTACATAACTTTTCTGGCTCTCTCATGCCATCCTTTAAATTCCTGCAACTCCTGTTGATTGGGAACATTAGAAATAACTAGTTCTTGTTCAGCTCTAGTAATGAACTCCTAATAGTTTTTTCCCTTAAGGAAATTCGTCGTTCTAAAATTCCATGCTTGGAAGTTGTTCTTGTCAAGCTTTTCAGTGACTATCTGTGAAAGAGCATCAGGTGCCATTACAGAACACTGCAAAAATATTCTGTCACTGCAAAAAACACAACTTTTGCCCCACAAGGGCAAATCTGCAAAACTGATGAAAGTGGTATTTGACCACACAGTCACTTCCTACTAACGATTTTGCATCAACACGCAATAAGAATGATTCTGTCACTCCCAATATCTCTGCGCACAGGCATACGATGTAATTTCTGCGATAACTTTTCACCGATCTACAAAGTAGTGGTCGCACAGCAAAAACAAGGCGCTTTTGTGAGTGCCTATGGAAAATTTCCGCCACCAAAATGGGCCCCGAAATGGCCTCGAATCAAAAAAATAATGTCACCAAGGGCTTAGCCCTATCTCGTAGCATATACCACCCTCTCGCTACACCACGAAGGGCATCCCAATCTAAGATAGTGCACTCTTGCACTTTTCGGATGTGCTACCTGCAGAGATTTGCTCCCAAACTCGAAAAAGGAAAGCAACACTAATCCTCTTACCAAGACACCGCAAACTTGGTTTGATTTCTTGAGCTCCTTACCATGAACCGAGCTCTGATACCATGTGAAGAGAATGGGAGAGAGGTAAGGAGTCTCACTTGCAGCTTTCTCACATACACAATAGGGGAATACACACAAAGGTGGAGGCTGAAAACAGTTTTCCTCTTCTTAGTTGTGAAAGCCAAAAAGAACTCTCTCTAGTACAAAAGAATAAGTGAACCCTATATGTGGGTCTCAAACCAAACTCACCTAACTAAGGTGGCATACTAACTGAGCCACTAACTAGAGTACATAAAGATAGCTGTCATCTAGCTATTATTCATGAGCAGTGTACCAACCGCATCTACAGCTAACAAGTCGGTGACATAAATTCACAATGGTCACCCGGGCATATCATGAGTGGAGCTCGATATCTCAATAGGTAGTGAATTTTGGAGGGGACTAAGGCTATGGATTCTATCATTGCATCTTCTTGGGAAGAGATTTGGCGGGGGTTAGGCATCTGCCCAAAGTGTGGGCCACTAGTACCTTGCGAGGAGGACTTTTCTTGATGTAGCCTCCTACAATTCCTTCATGGACTTCACTAAGGATTGGCATGATATCATGTGGCATTACACATCTTAAAACCTGGTCCTTGCCCATCTTCTTGTATAGTTGTCTTGCAATGAGTTGATAGGGTGTATCTTTTAAAATTAGTTTTCTAGCATTCATTGCTTTCATTTCAAGGGGTGGTCTTCCCCTAAGTACCCAATGATATCTACACACCAATCTGGAACAAAATCTATTTGAAATAGTGTGGCATCTAGCAAGTCATCTTCTTCTACTCTAGTGGCTTCTTCTCCCGACTTGACACAAGACATGTAATCAGCAATGTAGTGTTGGGCACCTTTGCGGACCACTATTTTGAAATTGAATTCTTAAGGGAAGAGGAGCCATCTAGTTATTCTTCCTATTGTACACAGACGGTTCACAAGATAAAGCAATTCTTGATGGCCAATGTAGAAGACAAAATCATTTGGCAATAAATAGTGTCAAAATTCTTAAGACTATACACCATTTCTAGGGCTTCTCTTTCTGTGGTGGTATAGTTGACCTTTGCATCATTGAGTTGTTGACTGGAAAAGTAGAATGCGTAGTCTTTCTTATGCTCACCAGGTTGGCAAAGCACACTCCTAATTGCATACTTGGAGCCATCAGTATGAACATGAAAATCAATATCCCAATTGCGAAATATAAGGATGGGTGATGTGATTCGGCGCCACTTTAAAAGCTCAAAGGCTTGGTTGCATTCTTCTGTCCATAAGAATTCCACTAATTATATGTAAAGTGGTCTAGCTCATGGCATACTGTAAGATAAATTTTCTATAATAGCCGACGTGTCCCAAAAAGACCTGTACACCTTTCGAATTTGTAGGAGGAGATGATTCCATGATGATTTTGATTTTGTCCATGTCACTTGTTGCAATCCCATGTTAAGAAACAATGTGTCCCAAAACAACTCCGTGGGTGACCATGAACTAGCATTTTGTTGGATTTAGGGAGATGCCATACTCCTTGCATTTGATTAGGAATGCTTCAAGATGTTTTAAGTGGTCTTTTTTGTTTGAGTGGATGCACAAATCATCCAAGAACATCTGTAGGAACTTATTCAAAAATGATTTGAAAGCGGTGAGCATCTCTTTGGAATGTGGTCGGGGCATTACAAAGGCCAAATGGCATGACTCTATAGGCAAATATACCCCATTCTGTGGCAAATGTTGTTTTGGATTGGTCAGCAGGAGCAATTTGCACTTGGTTGTAGCCACTAAAGCCATCCAAGAAGTTGTATATCTCTGATCCAACCACCTTTTCCAACATTGTTTCTATTACTGGTAGGGGATAGTGATCCCTGATTGTGTGGCAGCATTCATATTCTTTAAGTTAACACATATTCTTAGCTTCTTGTTGCATTTAGACACAATGATGATGGGTGAAACCCAATTAGTGTGCTCAATCTCATAGATGAATCTAAGAGTTTTTCCAGTTCATCATAGACCATGGTGCCATATTTTGGATTTGTTTGATAAGGTCCACATACCTTAGAGTGGGCACCTTCCCTAATAGGTATCATGTGTACTGCCACTTCTAGTGAAATTTCCTTCATTTCCTTGTGTGACCATGCCAGGCAGTCTCAGTATTCCATTAGGAGTGCTTTGAGCCTTGTTTCATTGTCTTGTGTAAGCTTTTTCCCAAAGAATACCAATTTCTCTTTCTCCCCTTCAAGGGCGAGGTTCATTATTGTGCGACTTTTGGCTAGTCCCTCATATATCAAAGTCTCTCGAATGTTATCGGTTTCTTGCAGTGTAGATTCTCTTACTCGTCTTGGTAGAGCTATGGGCACACTCCCACTGGTGTAGTTTCTGAAGTACTCTCGCACTTCTTGAAGATAGCCTCTGATGGTGTTGAACTAGCCTGATATGGACTATTGGTACTAGGTGGCATAGCATCATTAACCAATTTTTGAGGCTCTTGTGGACTTCCTTTTTCTAAAGTCTCATTCTCAAGCTTCATCCACACATGTGGCTTAGACTTTTGAAACTTCTTACGTTGGGAACTATGGGGTAACTTTTCCACTGGCAAAGAACTCCCAAGTAATGGTTCATTTGATGTGCATACTCCTTCAAGTTGGTGTGGTGGTACATTATGTTGTGGATCTTGTTGCTGGAACAGAGACTCGAGGACAATGTCAATACTTGGTGGGGCCAAGGCAGGGCTGGGATCTTGTGCTTGCTTCTCAGCCTCAAATTGAGCTTTGTTGTTTTTGCACCCATTGTTGAAGTGCATGAAATCGAGCCTTTCCACTACTGCATTAGGGTATGGAGCTTCTTTTATTTGAGGTGCAGGAGCTGATGTGGATGAGCTTGGCTTCTCATTGCTTAGCGGAGGTATAGGAACTTGTGCTTTGTTTTGAAGAGGTCTTCTTGATTAAATTGGAATAGTAGGGCCCTTGGTGACCTCTTTTTGCTGGTGTGTAATTAAATCACAGATTGTGATAATATGCTTGCCGGCCCTAGACTTTGATGGTCCACCCCAATAATGTCGATTGGGATATCAGGCTTAGCCTCATTTTGTTCTGGGACCTTATTTCTTATTGGACAATTTATACATGCATGGCCAATGCCACAATCTCTACAGAGTAGTTGGAAAGTAGCGGGGCTACCACGATGAGGGCACTTTGTGATCCGGTGATTCTCTCCACACCCATAGCACTTGATTGGCGCTTGATATGTGTTGGACCAAACTTGATTTGCATAGACAAATATTATACCGTATGCTCCTTCCACATAGTACATTGGATACTCAGCTTCATACTTGAATTGTGAATCCACTTCCTCGGCTCGAAGTTGTTATATTGGAACTGACGAAGGAGCTGGATTCGGCGCTCTTGGATATGGTCGTGGATTTGGATTCCTGAGTAATTGCAGGGCTTGGGTCCTGATGGGAACATGATTCAGCCTTGGAGCTAGGGGGAGCTAGCGATGCTTGTGCAAAAGCCGATTGCCTGTACACTGGGATGGGTGCCCGTTGATATTGTTGAGGTCGGGGTGGGTTTTTGCGCATGTTGGAGATGCAACTATTTTCATCATGTTCGCCGACTACGCAGACCCACAGCCTTGGTAATGGATTGGTTTGTGCCGTGATCTTGGCTCTTAGGATGGGGCATTCATTTTTTGTATGATTGGCCATGTAGTGTGGACACCATACATATTCTCACCTTGGATAACTCTAAGGTGCCGGCTGAGACATGTGAAGCTTTTGTTCCATGGCCTGCATCATTTCTCCTTTGAGCTTTATGGTCATGGCCTCTAGGCGATCTCCATTATATGTTTCTGCAGTGGACTTGAATTTTCCATTTTTAGAGCACTTATCTCACATATTGGCTCTTCTATCATCCTGCTGGTGTCAGAGTCCGTCGTGCCATCCTCGATGACAATGGTTATCGCATGAGCAACACACTGAATGTTTTGTAACTGCTAGTATTTTTCATGTCTTTGCATATTTTCTTTCTTAGGCCTGCAATGAACCAGGCTGTGAGGTACTTATCATTGGGGTGTGGATCACATTTGGAAATTAAGCGTTTCATCTTGCCCATGTTGGTGCGTACACCTTCTCACCGACCTTGTTCGAGCTTGCTTAGTTGGAGAGCGCGATCATCTTGTAGTCTCTCAGTTTGAAAGCACCTCTTGAATTTAGTTTGCAGAGCAGGTCCCATGTGGCTCTTTCTTCCACTAGGAGGTCTAGGTACCATTCTAAGGCTTCATTCAGTTAAGGCCATGGGGAACCATGCGACCTTGGTTTCATTTGATTGATCTCCTCTAGCTTGGCATGCAACATCAAAATGTTGGAGGAATCTTGCCGGATCCCCGATCAGTGTATTTGGGAAGTTCAAGTTTGCCTAGTGGGCACCTGCCTTGATTGTTATTGTTGTGCACAAAATTGTTCCCATCCGCTTTGAGTTCAAGGTCACCATCATCGCGACGACGATCTGCCATGTCGTGTCGTGGAGAAGTCAAAGGGATTGGCTGAATTTCAGAGGGGGAATTTGGGGTAGAGGGTTATCAGAGGCGTTGGCCAGAGTGTAGTTGTATGCAGATTTGTCGAGAGGTGGGATAGGTGCCTCTCCTCTAAGTGCGGGTGTTGATGTAGGTGTGTTAGGGGGGTTAGATATTCATTAGTGTATTATGGACCGTCATGTTAATAATGTTCCTAGGATTGTCCCATGTGAGTGTGGAAATGTGCCGGTGCAGATGGATAGTCAATCGGAGGTCACGGTGGAAATTTATGAGGGAATCAGTGCAAAAAGGGGCCCACATGGGGGTGCAAATTAGCGAGTTCTAGGGATGCCAAAATGGTGTGAAATGGGTTGGAAAATTTCCCCGTAGCGTGGTGTTTTTGTGTGTAAAATCCTAGTTCAATCGGGGTCCAGTTTGGGTCCCAAATGGATGAGTTATGATGGGTTAAAATAGGGGTAAAATGTGTCCCTTTTTTTTAGGGGAGGGGGGGAGTTCCTTGGCCTTAAGCCTATTGTGAATGAACTTTAGTGGGAGGTAATTGAACTAGGAAAGTTATTCTAACTGTCTAACCTAACTATGGCCCTAACTAGCTATAGTTAGGTAAACTAACTAGAGTATAGTTAGTCTACTAACTAGAGGGGGGGAGGGGGCGGTCGCCGGCGGCCGGGTGGGGATGGAGAGGAGGTGGAGAGATAAGGGGGAGGGTGGTGAGAGGGGGTTGTGGGGCGTGGATGTGGAGGGCATGAGAGGGGGAGATGTGGAGGTGGAGGGTGTGAGAGGAGGAGATGGAGGAGGGGCATTGGCGGGTGGTCAGTGGAGGAGGGTGTAGGGTGTTGGCGGGGGGCCAGCGGAAAAGGTGGACCTACCAGTAGTGGAGCATTGACGGAGAGTGAAGTGCTGTCATCGAGCGTTAGTCACCATGGGAGGGTTGGGATTTGGAGGCGGGTGCTGGGTGAGAGCCACTGCCACTTGCAATTGCGCCATCGATGGCGGTTGGCTGCATCATCGAGGCCAGCCAGCTTGCAAGCCTCTATGGCTTAGAGCCCTTAGAGAGGGGTGGAAGGGGGGGGGGGGGATGGGGGCAGAGAGTTAAAAGGGATAAGATAATTTTGAATCAAAGGGTGACTCTATGCAGAGCTAGTTTGAGGGAGGCATTGGCTCTGAGTTCAGAGGATGATATAGTTGCAACATCGTTGGTGAAAGTGGAAGAAACTTTATAGAGTGAGGAATTAGAGACGGCTTAGTTACAAGTAGACTGACTTGGTTGTCCCTTGGGGACTATCCTTCAAAGTTCTTTTTTTAGGCGGTGAAGCAGAAGAGAATGGTGAAAACCATTGATCGTGCAGAGGATCGACAAGGGAATTTGGTTAATGAATTTTGGTACATAGCTAGAGCTTTTAAGAAGGATTTGGATGATATTGTGGGGGATCAAAGGGAGTTGATTAAGGAATGGGGAGAAAGTGTGAATGAAGTGCTAGGTGAATTCCAAGAGAGGGTTTTGGGTCGCTAGCATGAATAGGCCTTTCCTGAGAAGGAATTTCAATAGGTACTTAACTCCTTGGAGGAAGATAAAGCTCCTGGGCTAGATGGGGTTATAGCGGAGTTTTATTTGACCTTTTGGGATGTGGTGAAAGGTGACTTTATAGGAATGGCCAATGAGGTGGTGAGTAGAGGGCATCATCCATGGCTTTAGCAATTGCTGGTATGCAAGTACATGCAGATGGTTTGAGATCTTGGGGCTCCACATAGACAAATAACCCCCCTTCTAGAACATCATTGAGTTCCGCTCCATCATGCTCACATATCTCAAAGATGAACTAGGTTATCCGAGAGGATCTCTTGCAACTACACACATTCAAGGCCTGGTTGACACCCCATGAGCTTCCTATGAAGCTCAAGTTTTAGAGAGACCACTGCTTTGCTGATTTCAATGAAGGGCTTCATTGATCGACAAGGATACACACAAATCCATCTCCCCCACTCCTTGATGGTATCAATCATATAGTTTCATGTTTTATCACATTGATTTTGCATTGAAAGTGGATGGGGCAGAAGGTAATATAGAGAGGGTCGCATCTACATTTATGTGATCAGTAGGAGACCAAGTTGGACGAGCATTTTGATTTTAGATGCCTTGTATACTATGAGATCGAAGGCCGCTACCCTGTCTCTTTAGGGATGGATTTAGAATCCTATTTAGTTTTGGGTCCTACCCAGATCAAAGATGTTGGGAAACTTTCATTCATGAAGCCATCCGAGACGAAGCAATTCCATAGGGACACATGCAAGAGATTAGAATGTACATCCAAACTCCACTCTCAGAGCATGATTACTGTGTTTATCCAGAGTGGAACACTGACTACCAAGGCTCAGGGAGACGTGGCAAACTCACTACCGAGTTGAAGCATAGATCATACTAGGAGACCTTCCCTCCATTCTTGCCAAATCAGGGGCACGAACAATGGGAGTAACAGTGGCAGTTGTTGCTATAGGGCCATAGCTAGGACACCACAATGGACCACACATATTGACAACTATGGTAGTGCTCCATCATAGATTTTATGCCATTGTAGCCTCATACATTTCCTACCCTCTCTTAGGCTCAATGTCTCTACCATATCCCAATTGACCATCATAAGGCTATTGGCCATGAGTTCATGGCTTTCTCTTTATGTATCGAATCATTATGATTATGGCTCTTTTTTGTATCCATCATTGGTGTTGATGGTTGCTTAAAGGCTCCATCCCGCTAGCTCATTGTATCAAGTTCTTTCAGTCTCATAGACCCTTTTTTATTCAAAGACTTTTAATATACTCTCTCTCTCTCTCTCTCTCTCTCTCTCTCTCTCTCTCTCTCTCTCTCTTAGTCGTATCTCCCTTCTTACGTTGTTGCTACTCTTGGGCTGCCTTTCATTAGCAAAACTTCATCCATCCCCTTTTTGTTGGTTCATTGCCGGCATGGATGAGAAACGTGTCCACATGACTCTGTAATGTTGTGGCAATTGTATGTTTTTGTAGTATAAAAGCTGTGCAAGGTGAATGAATTCCATGCATTGGCAACTCAAATGACTTGATAGTCATGATAGGGGGCCACATAGATTGCCAAAGAGAAAGAGAGCGATGTTTTATTGATTGAAATGGCCGCACCTTGAAGTTCTAGTTCGAAAAGAATGCATGGCTTGCAAGGCGCAACATGCCACATGCCTGTCTCCATCATTCAATCAAGCCATGAGACCATCTATTTTGGATACATTCTTTACAACAAGATTTTGATGCACTTATTCAAAATTTTATGTTGGTTTGCTAGATTGCTTATTCATGGCTTAAAGGAGAGTGTAATCTAAATTGTTCCAAGAGAGAGGACACTATGGTCTCTTCAAAGAATTCCAACTTTAAAACATGGACCATAACATGGTCAATGCAACAACAATGTAACTATTCTCGCATTGTTCCAAGGGAGAGGACAATTGGTCTCTTAAACATTCCATCTTTAAAGCAATGGACCATAACATGGTCGATGCAGTTGTATAAGGGGAAGATTTCAAAGGATATGCGCATGTCCTTGATGTTCACATTTGGCTCCAAATGGGTAAGGTTGTGGTGGTGCATGCTACCTCACATTTTTGTTTCTTGTTTTCAAAATATTCAAATGCATACAACAAACACTATGTGGTCATGTAAACACATACATAAAGGTTCCCTTGATGCTTTTCTTGCGGGGATTGGGAGGGAAGGTGGCAAGGCAAACAAAAGGGTGATGTGCCTCAATGTCATGCATGCATTATCAATGTGGTTATTTGATACCATATTTCACAATAGTCATTGTATTTGGCTACTCAGTAGAAGAAGTGGAAGAAAATGGGTGGCCACTGGCTTGCCCTAGACTTGAACGATGATGACAACACAATAGTATGTTTATGTATTGAGCTTGATGGGCGAGATGTTAAGAATGTGACTGTCATATCATGAGGATGCTTGAGAGCACTCGGTGGTCATGGGGGATGGTATGTCAGAGTCTGTTGACATTATTTTAATCGCCTAAGGGTGTAGAAGCAAGCCCGCACGATGGCAACTTCATCACTCCTATAACATTAAAGATAGTAAACTTGTTTGACAAGTGTGGGTTTCAAATTAAGAATGAAGGTTTTTGTATTTGCTCAGTGTTTGTCTCAATATGTAGTTCAGGGGGGAGGTTGAAGTGTTCTAAAAATTGAGTGTATTTGATATTGATGCCTTTAGGCTCTAATACCAAATGAAACACCCATTATAGATTAGCAATAGCTAACCTAGGGATAGAACACAATCCTCTATCCACAAGTTACCTGCAAACACCAACAAGAGTTGAGCATAAACATGGGAACACATATGGTGTAGGCTAGTACATCTCTACCCCACCATATATCCTCCCAAGAATCACCCTTGAGCTAGAGGTCAGGCAATCCTAGACCAGTGAACACCTAGGGAAGAGGACGTGTCCCATACTAGTGACCACGTAGCCCCATCTGCGCATAGATGTCGTTAGAGAATCATACTCCATCCTAGTTGGGTATTGTCACTCCCTCAAAGGAGCAAGGACACATACTTATAATATCGACATACAGTGTCCTAGGTGTCTCTATCCTAAGTCTACCCTAATTGTACCAAGGGTATATCACGTCCTAACTATCCCAACGTCACGTTAATACCCTACATAATACTAACTAATATCTAGACATGGCCACAACATTCTTTCCCCTTTATCCAGATAAGGAAGATAAATACTATCCTCTTTCAAGGGATTTCTCCACTTAATCTTAAGCTCTAGAACAAGCTTGTTCCTGAGTTGTCGATCTCTATAAAGAAAAGACATTTCAATTCATGGGACACAAAGTGGTTGAATCCTTGGTCATACAATGTCGTCCTCAAAGAGAAAATTATCTCCAACGCCTTGACATATAAGACTAGGTGTACATACCTCTACACAAGTTGTAACCCACTTCATTGATCTTTCTAAGGATCAAGAAAGTTTTGACCAATTGGCATTCCTTGCGAATCTCTAGGGATCTTTAAGTAAACCCAGTGGTTTTTGAAAGAGCTCAATGTGATCACTTTTGATTAGCATAAAAGATACTAACTTGAGCACTTTTTATTCTATCCCTTACAAGATGCAACATATGTTATTACTGTTGCAACGAATTGACAAAGTACTCATGGGATTCTAGGCTAGTATCCATACATCAACATAAATGTACTGACGGGTGAGTGAATGCTTAATACTATTGTAAGCAAACTCCATCATTCTATCCATCTGATTCAAGGTAATCAACAAAACACATATTCAACTGAGCGTTGAGTGTCCATAGAACTGTAAAAGGTTAATAATGCAACATAGACCTCTTTAAAGAAACTCATCAACCACATATATGCAAATATTTTTTACTTGCGTTGAGTGAGAAAGAATTCATCGCTGTGTGTTGTTGTATAGGATTTGACTACCAAGAATTTTCATACTCACTATGAACTACATTACCTAAAATGGCGTGTCCAATGTATGTGAATTTATGTTTCGAGAATTCAATTTTACCCTCTTTTGCAAAGAGCACTATCAATAAATGGTACTCATGCTTTCAAAGAGTCTTGCTATAAATCAAGATGTCATCTAGGACGACTACAATAAACTTTCACAAAACATAGACAAAATAAATCATTCATCGTCTACTGAAATGTTCTTGCTGCATTAGTGAGTCCAAAGAAGAGCACCAAGAACTCATAGTGGCCAAATCAGATATGAAACACCGTCTTATAAATATCTTTCTCAAATATCCTTATCTCATGATAGCTCTTTCTCAAAACATTTTTCATGAAATATTGGCTCCCAAAGCTAATCAATGAGATCATTCATCATCGACATTTGTTCTTGATTACCAAGTCTATTCAAACCCTTACTGTCTACTCATAAGCTCATAGACATGTCTTTCTGCTTGACTAGAAGCATTGGCAAGGTGATATATCAAGTCACAATCGACTTAGCCAAAGGTATTCCTAAAGTTGCCACGTGATAGCATATGTTCATGAAACAAAGAGAGCTTTCTAGCCGAATGTCGAATTCTTGCCTCCAAATTTTGTCGCATAATTAGATTGCTCAAATGGGTGCCCTAATGAATATGTAGTCAATCTTATGCCATTTTTAGATAGCTTAAACAGAGCAACAGCTGATCCTAAATGCTTTGAGCATAAGTAGGTACAATGAAAAACTTCATTAAGGACACAAGGAATCAAGATGAAGGATGAAAGGGGAGAGTGAGGAATTGACGGTCTTAAAAACAAGATGAATGCTCATAAATTGTTCATAAGGCTTGCTGAGATGTGGAGGGTGGAGAAGAGGGCGGAAAGCAAAGAGAGAGAGAGAGAGAGAGAGAGAGAGAGAGAGAGAGAGAGAGAGAGAGGGGGGGGGGCGGGGGGCGGGGGAAATAGGAGGATTTCTAGGCAAAAGAGAGAGAGAGGGAGAGGGAGAGAGAGAGAGAGAGAGAGAGAGGATTGTGTGAAAGTTAGACTCCAAATCTCAGAGAGAGAATTTTTGGAAGATGAGTTTCACTACTAAGGCTACCTTTTAGGCAAGGCAAAAAAAGCATGGCTCTGATACCAATGTAGAAAAGAGAGTGCAAGATAGTGGAAGGGAGGTGTGAAGAAGGAGAAAGAAGAAAAGAGAGAGAGAGAGAGAGAGAGAGAGAGAGAGAGAGAGAGAGATGTCCAAACGTGGGCAATGGGTCGTATCAAAAAGTGCAAAGGAGAGAGAGGTCCAAACGTGGGCAATGGGTCGTATCAAAAAGTGCACAAGAATGGTGGTTTGGACTGAAATAGTCGTTGCCACAATATCCTCTAATTCTTAATAGAGTAAGTCCCTTTCCCCACATTATTTATTGAATATGCATTACGTATCTAGGGATATGGGTATATATGGGTTCAAGAGCTTTTAGCCCAGCCTGGGATTCACAAGGGGTGCCAACTGAAGGGACAAGTTCCCAATTCGATTAGATGGTGCAGAGAATTTTGGAAAATAGAAATCTAAGTTCAAGCTTTCAAGCATCCAAGCATTACAAAAAAAATCCAAGCGTCTCATATTGCCACATAGGTACGTCAAAACAAAACAAAACTTGAGAGTTTTGAAAATCTTAAGGCGTGCAGAGACAACAGGATTTGGACGAGCAACTGAACTATAATCTGCAAGCTCCCCATGACATACATCCGAACGAATCCAGCTGCATGCCCAAAACACCTTGGCTACCACCTTGGGCTTCCCATTTCAAACATTTGTTGCTGATTCACACGAGGTTGCAATCATTTGTTGTTGGTTCACACAACTTAGGAACAGCCAAGGATGCAATCAATATAACCTTGAAGCCATGGGAGAGCATCTTCCTGCATAAAAAGAATCCATATACTATTACGATTCAGTGGCCGAATAACAAGACATCCTATAGAACAGAGTACTAAAACCTGAATTAGATGAAGAAGGAAAGACAGCCCAAAACCGAAAACAACTACATACATAGAATGTGTCAAGCAACCACAGGTATCCCCTCATTGGCAGGTAGGAATGTATATCCTTGTGTAATCATAATTCGATCCAGGTATCCCCTCATTGGCAGATAGATATGTACAGATCATAGATATCCCATAACAGAATACATAAATCCAGTTTCACAAAATCTTGTCCATATTCTGTGTATCAATTTGAGAGTTGGCTGAGCCAGATGACCATGGCGTGAGGTCTTGCTAATAGCTGGCCCTTGTTTTTACTATCTATCATAAAAGGGCTTTTCATGCTTTCAAGCAAATCCCTCACCATCGATCTTACTGCTGAGCTTCCTCTAACATCGCTGTGTTTTCCCCATCCAGTCACGATTATGATTTCAGATGGAAAGTTCTTCACCACTTTCAGCCTGCCTAGCACTTCTTTAAGCCAACAGAAAAGCATCACATATGCTGAACCGGTCTCTGTACCATGCAGATCTAACTTCCAATAAGAATCCCAAACAACTGCCTCTTCAAGTACAGCTAATTTAAGCAAATATTTTGCTGTCTGTAGCTCCCCATCTGTTGCACCAAGCACTTCAAGCTTGTCCAGGATTCCATCAAGCCTTACAGCTGCACCGCAGCTACACCCAGCAGAGACAGCATTCAGAACAGTACAAGCTTTAGAGAGAGCATTCAGAGAGCGTACAGAAGGACGAATGTCTAGTTTTGACATTTTATCCAGCCAATCCTTTATCTTGTCGTGCTTTTGTGCCGTAGCATATGTTGTGATAATCATGTTGAATACAACACCATCAAATCGTTCACACGTTTCCATTTCACATGCTATCAATTCCATCTCCTCGAACAGACCGCATCTTCCGAAACTAAAAAGCACAGCTCTGAAATCCTCTGGAGATGGATTAAATCCTCTGCTTTGCATGTCTCTCATCGTCTCCTCTGCTTCCTTGGGACAATCCATAGATGCGTACGCTCGAAGCAACGAGCTAAAAGAGAGAAACATAGCACCCAGACTAGGCGAAGCCTGCAAGCACCTGAAAGCGGCAAGCATTTCCTCTTTCAATCCATACCTGCCGTAGTGTTCTATAAGAGCACAATTCAAATTTATCAGTTGCTTTGAATCCAGCGTCTTGGCGATGTCAACCATTAACGAATCAGCGTGATGTTGCTGATCAAATTTGGTAAGCAATGCAACGATGTGCGCATGCAAATTTGCATTCCATCTGTACCAAGCCTCCCCGGTTATGGACAAATAAATCTGCATTCCGGAAAACGGCAACCCAGGCATCAAGTTCAGTGGCGTTTTGACGAATACCAATCAACCAAGCGACATAAACAAGCAAAAAAAAGAAAGGACATACGGGCACGGCAAGCTGCCAGTCCTGCAGGAGGAGGAGTTGGCGAAGGGTAGCGAGGAGGGTGGGCTTGGAGAAATGCTGGGATCGACGGAGGGTAGATTTGAGGGAAGAAGGGGGGCAGTTGCGCAAGCGAAAGAGGAGGCGAGATGCTTGTTTGGAGGGAGAAGGAGAGGAAGGCACGGCGAAAGCATCGACAGAAACAGCAGATGAAGGCGACAGAGGAGATGAAAGAGATGGCGAAGAAGAAGAAGGAGAAGGAGGGTAAAACACAGGAGGCTTAAGGAAGGTTGCCATAGCCAGCGAGCTCAAGCTGTCTAACAGATAGGACGCTTAAGGAGGTTCGCCATAGCCAGCAAGCTCTCAAGCTCAGACAGAAAAGAAAGAGATGATAGACATTCCATACAGAAAAGATAGAGACGATAGCCATTCCATACAGAATGTTGCCCCCCTGGCCATTCCACTCCCCAGTTTTTCAAGTCCACTTGAGAGCAACAGCATGTCCCTGCATCGGGGCCTGCTTGCCAAGCGGTTTGGCAACACCCTTTGCAGCGGTTGGTTTTTTGGTTCACACTTAGGCATCTTCTGTAGGCCTTCTGCTATCCGCAACGCTGGAGTTTTCTTGCTCCCCTTCAAAGAAGAGGTCCGTCAGGCAGCTCGTTTTTGGGTCACATGTAATCATTACAAAAACAATGTGAGAATCCCACTAAAAGGCCTTGCTTTTTGGAATGTTATTGGAAGGTGTAAGTGTCAGGGTGCATTATGTGTAGATGTATGCAATAAGCACTAATCTACCTATACTAAACACCCCATTAACATGGTCTACTTTGACAAAATGAACTATGTCTAAACTATGAGCAAATTAACATTCTCCCTTCTAGAGCCAAAAAACAAATGGTAGCTGTATGGGCTACCATTCCATAGAATGTTGCCCTCTTGGGCATTCCACTCCGAAGTGTTGCCTTGATGAGGAGAAGTCCACTTTCGCTAAGAGCATGTCCCCGCGTCACAACCCGATCACAAATTGGTTTGGCAACCAAAAAACAACGATGGCAGTAGTTTTTTTGGTTCACGCTCAGGCTGTTTTAAGCAGTCTTTTGTAGGCATTCAACTATCCGATGCTGATTTTTCTTGAGCCCCTGCTTTGGGAGGAGAGGTCTATCAGGGAGGTAGTTTTTGTGTCAAACGTAATCATTAAAGAGGAAACTGGTTGCTTGAACACCTTGACTTGCAACCCACCTTCGAATAATTGTAAAAGTTGCTGCCTCACATGAACAAGCTCTGAGTATAGGGGAATGGGCCATGGAAGCATTTTCCTGGGAGGAAAGTGCTCCTAAATCTATGGTGTTATATAGGAGCATAATTCAAATTTCTTAGTTGCTTTAAATCCAACGAGAAAATGCGATGGTGGCCCATTCCCCCACATGGAGGGCCTACGGGAGGGGTAAATTTTTACAATTGTTTGTAAAGTTATAAGTTTATTTAAAACATGGAGGTCTGGTAAATATTTGTTAGGTTAGAAAATTACAAAATGTGGTAGGTTAGCCACTTTCCTTCTATGATGCATTGTGACCCAGCTCATAATGCTAGACCCAATTTTCCCCATCCCCTGGTGGCAAACATTACAGTGCTTAACATACTGCTTACCATTCTTGAAGACATATAGCCACCAAAATCTTGCTTACAACACTTTTTTGCCAATGCAAAATGACCACCACCTACATCATCATGATAGCTTTGAATAACCTATGTAACTTCATGGGGTAAAGTGCAGTGTCTAAGAACATCATTCCTGCAACCTTGTAAAGCATACCTCCAACAATAGTGAATGAAGCAGATTGGATTTCGAACTTCTTCTTTTCAAGACCAATGAGGTCTTTAAGAAAAGTTCAAGTGGTAGATAGGTACTTGACAATACCAAAATACTACTCACATTGTTGGAACCATTTAGAATTGCTTGGAGTATTGTCATTATCATATTGTTTGCACCTTGAGTCATCACAGTAATGTTTGATCCACTAGTAAATCTAGGCTATTGGGGCATCATGGGCTAGTTTCCATCATCATGGCATAGAATGCTACTTGTGTTTGAGCATGAGAATTACCAAAAAGCGAGCAACAAAAAGCGAGTGAGCCAAAAAAAGTGAGTGCTACAAAACAATAAAAGATTTATAAATCCCCTATTTGAGTAGCAAAAAAATATAATTTATTCAAAAGTCCATATGTTTTCTCAATGCTAGAATGTCAAATATGCTTATAAATTTAAAGCCACTAACACTGATTTCACATTACTTATAAGAGAGTTGGTATGTTTCATTGCAAACAAGTCATCATTTAGTATCAAATGCAAACCCTATTGCACAATCAAGTTCTCTCTTTCTACCACAGTAATTGAGATCATGAATACAACCTTCCACACAAGTGGGGTGTTTCCAAGGACTCCTTGAATGGAGTAGTCTAGATTCCATGCATATGTAAATGCTTAACTTTTTTAACTCTATTCACTCTTGGAATAATTCTTTGTTATTGCAAAAACATCCCTCCCCAACTTTTTACTCTTAGATCCCACTAGTCCATCCCATGCAACAAATTAACCACAATTCATATTTTGGTGCATGCACTTTTACTAGATGGTGCAAAAAGGCATGATGATCATCTAAATCACACCTTGCCATTTGATCTGATATGTAACATGACCTCGTTTGGACTTGTAAATCAAAAGATACAGGGATGTCAAAATATCATCTTTTGGCCAAAATAGGGAGCACGTTACACGCTCCTTGTTTTGGCCCAAAAGATGACATTTTCACATCCCTATATCCTTGCACATTGTCAAAGTTTAATTTTTCTGGCCCAAAAGATTTGTTTTTAACACCCCTACATCTTTTTATAGTAAAAAACAAATGGCATAATGTTACATATCAAATAAAATGACAAGGCATGATTTAAATGAATATCATGCCTTTTTGTACCATCTAAAAGATTTCGTGTGCATCAAAATACGAATTTTGTGAATTTTTGGCCAATTTCTTGCACCAAATTTAGAGCAAGGTTTCCCCTAATAGGGAGCAAGAAGACACTATGTATTTTTGCAAAACAAAAGCCAAAATTTAACATCCTCTACCTTAATTACACTCGAGGGGTCACTCTTCATTAACCCATAAAGCATGTGCGAGTAAGCATGGGTTAAAAATTATCCCTATTCTTGCATTTTACATTTTCTCATGTAATTGGTGAAATCCTCATACATGTTTACATTTCCAATCTTAAAATTGCAATGCTCTTGCATAAATCTACATACACAAATTCCATCAAGTTGCTATTTTGTAATCCCCTCATGCAGATAAATGGCTTGTAGGTCCTTCCATTAAAAAATGCTCCTTAGTGCACTAAAGTGCCATGTTAAATGTTTATGAGTGACCCCATGGGGTAATTTCCAAACCCAAATGGGGTCATTAAAATAGTCCTTAACTTGGGACTACTCAATCTCAAGAAATGTGACACATAACCCCCATTTGTATACTTTCCACCTCAAGCAATTATTTTATGGGATACTTAAATTATTTCTTTGCTTTGCTTGATTTCCTAGCACTTCAACAAATTGTCGCTCGCTTTTTTGAGCTTGGTCGCTTTTTCTCGCTCGCTCTATTGACCGCCTCTTTAATAGGTGCTGCATATCGCATATCCAATTTTGCTATCTCCCAAATTGCTAGCTATAGCAACAACTACATTACGAGTAGTGGTTTGTTGCATATGCACATAAAGTCCAATTTCCCCAGGGAGACCCTTCACAAACCAATGGTCCTACTCTGAAGCAGCCTCACACGAGGTTATTTACTAAGCAGTCTCTTGACTCGATTAGCATACATTTGGGTGGAGTTCTAATCCGATAATCTTAACTAATGGGATAAATTCTACCAAAAAAGGAGTACATAATGCCTTCTAAGTAGCAAAATGCATACGAGGGAATTGGGCATAGGAGTCGCTAGAAAATCTATCCACAGTGGACGAAAATATCCATAGCTTATCTACATCCCCACCCTAATTGTTTTCTATGTAGTCTGCGGTGGTGACTCATGTATTGTAGGGATCTTGAAGGAATGCCAAGGGAGCCTCTCCTTTTCCTACTCCTTATGGAAGCAAGCAAGCATGCACCATCCTCAAGTGTCACTCTTGAGACTCCCTGATTTGTTGCAATGTGTTTCTGTGAGAGGGGAAAGGGGAAGGGGAGATGAAGGGAGAAAAGGGAGGACGAGAGAGAAGAGGGAAATGAAGGGGGATGGAGTGGAAAACACAAGGACACTACAATGGAAAGTAAGAAAAGACTCAAGCAATTTGAAGAGGGAGAGAAATCTCTTATTCGAAACTTGTGCATACAACAATGAAGACTAAAGTCAAACTTTCAGCCTTTCAAACATTCTACCTTTTGAAGGGATGGGCCAACCCTAGTCTTCTTTCCATTCTCTCTCTCATAGTTACAAGCACTTGGGCCCATATGACTCCAAGTTAGAATTCCATTATCTTGCTTGCACCCTTTCCTTTTTCTCTGCTCTATCTTGCAAAATATCCTAAAAACAGTGAACCATTTGAAGCGTTGTACAACTATTAATCATAGTAGTGATTAACATGCCCCCCTTTCTATTCATGATCCATCCTCAGATCATATCTTGTGAAGGACTTGGGAATTGATGGCTTCTTGTATGAGGGAGTAGCGGTCTAGTTGGCAAGGGGATATTTTACAAAATTGTGGGCGGGGTGTCAAAAAATGAGTGTCATGCATGTCCTCATACACACAGATATGATAGCCGTGTAAGTTGCAAACTCAAAGGTACATGCAAACTTCCTACCCTTGTGATGGCCCTTGATTCATATCAAAAATGATTTTGGAGTCGAGGCTAAGGTCACGTTCTTCGGCCTTTCACCCGTGTCATTTTCAGATCAATTGAGGGTTGGAAGGGCTCGACTATGTAATGCTAATCAAGATCAGAGGAAGTTGGCTTTGGGGGAGGTTGGTCCTCTTCGTTGACCAAAATTTATTACCCTCTTTGACAGCAGCTGTGTCAGCTATGGACGAGTTGAGAGAGGTACTTCTGTTGGTGAGGAGAGCACGACCAAGAATTTGTTGCGACAAATTTGTAACTATTTTGGTGGCTTAGGTAGCATTTCTTGTTCGTCAGTGCATGCATCCATGGTGTTTTTTGAAGATATGGAAGTGTTGTGTTTGAGGCATGAGAGGAAGTGCCAGGCAGTGGTGGATGTGCATGTGTGTTAGTGGCATGAGATGATTGTGGTGGGTGGTTGGTGGGGGAATATGGGCGTTGATTGGAGGAACTGGGCCATGGGGGATCTTGAGGGGGAGGAGGTGTAGTAGAGGCAAAAAGAGCTAGTGCAGTATCATTTTCTTCTTTTGGAATTTCTTTTGGGTAGGCCACATGGTTAATATCAAAGTCATTCATGCCATATTGGAGCATAGATTGCATCAACTCTAGAATACAATTATACAAAATTATAATGCCAGTGGGATGATATTGCTAGACATTATCGTAAAGTAGATACTTGCGGGTTTGGGTAGCCTGTTGACGTCCTTGGGGTTGCAACGACTAAAGTCCTCTAGCCAAGGAATTTGGGTCACAAGCATAGAGTCTCAAGATCTTAGGCTTAAATAATTTCAAAATGTCTTCATCTTTGGGGAAAAGATAAGACTCTTGAAGTAACATACACCAAACTTGAAAATTGGCTATGATAGGGTGGAGGTTAAGCTGCAAAATATCAATTGGTTGTTCTAAAGCTAACTCTTGGTTGCTGGAGAGGGAATTGCTAAGATGGTTTGGCAAAAAATATAGAGATGGGAGACTAGGGATTGAACTCCATTTGGGGGAAGTGGTGTGGTGAGATCAAAGTTAGAGGAGGTGGTTTGTGTGGCATAGTGGTTTGTGAAATTGATTTCCTCCATGCGTGGACCTAGTGCATGTGTAGCGCAATAGTGGGAAGTGCTATTAAGCCCCACAAACTCCTTTGTCTATGGCCTAATGAGGGAGGAATACTCTTGTCACGGCCCTTCCTGCAAAAATGCTACATATTGACGTAGCTACCAATTGATGTTGAAATTTGAGTGATGCATATGGATGAATTACAATACCCCTTTTGATGGCTCGAGGGGCAACTAGCAGAAGTGCAAGACCTTAATAAGGAGCTTCGACAATAGGCAACTACACAACATTGGATAAGGAGTTTGAGGAGCACAGAGTGGAAGCCAAAAAGCAAAGAGTCTCCCACAATATCCAAATCATGACCCTTCATGACATTCTCACCAATCAATTTGGCAATTGACGGACCAACACCAAGACCTATCAAGGATTACCTGTTCATCCATGGCACTTGCAAGCATCACATAGCATTTGCTTGCCAACTATGCTTATTTACTAAAATTCTTATTTCCACATATCCCATGGTTGGTGTGATTTGACCATTTACTACTTGTACAATAACAAGGGTGGGTTCAAGGGTTACCATGACGGATGATAAGAGTTGACTGCATATCTCTTGAGGGATCATGTTATGACTTGCTTGGGGGTCCATGAAGGCTTCCGTAGAGCAAATTGTCTCCGTACACTATTGAAAGTCCACTTGCACTCTAGCAAGTGTAACCATTAGATTTTCCATAGGGTCTAGCCCTTACTATTGCAGACTTGGAATTGGAATTTGATATGAGCTCTAATTGTTTCATTTTGTCTTGGCGGGGCTCGAGTCTCTTTTATTGCCTACCTTTTCATGTGGGCAAATTTCGTTTTAGTTCCTTTTCTTAATGGATGGCTTGGAGAGTCAGGGGGCCATAATAACGTTTAAGTTAAATCTCATTAATGAAGCCATCCATTTCAACTCCGTCAAGGGTCGCAATGCGGCATGACCTTTGCAGCATGACCCCACAACCCCATGCCATGATATTTAAGCTTACACTTAGTATTTACATGTAAAATAGTGCAAGGTTGCCTTCCTTAAGGTCCTTGTTTCTTAGGTTGTGGTCAAACCACCTTCTTTGCTAAAGTTTTTCAACCTTGATGTCATATGCCTTGCTTTGCCTTTTCATCGAGCTTCTCAAGCTCTATTAGCCTCTTGGTAATGGCCTCTTTTGATACTCTATCTTGGATTTCCACCCTTAGGCTTGGCACTATGAACTCCATGGGCATTCCATGGATTGGCTAGCTTAATAAAGTTCCTATGTAAGGTGAGAATGGTTTGTTAGGATATTGTCGAAGGTTAATTGGTCATGGAGCAAGTAGCCTTCACAACCAATATCAATCTTTGCTTGATGAAAGAGACAAAAGGATCGCAATGTTGGAGGCTTGGAATCAACATTTGGTATCATCTAAGCAAGCTGCAAGTGTTCAAATGTTTGCATATGATGGCATAGAGAAGAAAAATCAAGAATTACAGGTAAAGGTTCAAACATTAGATGTTTGATTAGGAGAGAGCACTATAAGTGCAATTCATTTACAGATGCAAAACAAAACTTTGAAGCATGAGATCAAGAAGTTAGAAAAAACATTATCATTCATGAAGGATACTCGAATGGGTCCAAGACTATGTAAGAGGAAATTGCGTCCAATGGATGAAATATCCAAGAAAAGTGGTCACTGGAAGTGTCAAGTGAGAGCCTATAGAAGTGTTTCAGAACTCATGTCTATCCATGATGAACACTATGGTGGTATGGGTGAAGTGTTTACAAAAAACATGTTGGAGTATGTTGTACAACATCCAAAATTCAAAAGTCTAAAATCAGAGATAACATCTGAGTCAATGAACAAAGTTGTAGAGCATTTTAATGCAACTAGTGCACAAGGAGTTTCTGATAGTGTAGGGATAACTACAAGTGCATATCAGCTCATATTTAAGAGCTTAAAAACAACATGTCTTTCTCTAGGAGCAAAAGTAAAAGCCGCGCTTCCTAAACCTACTGAAGGCCAGGCATGCACTCAATTTGGGTGTACTTGATTTAGTCGGTGAGCCCCAACATGCATGTAGTACACTAACTGTGAAAACAAAGGCTAGAGAGTCTAAAGAATTGGAATTAATAGACAAAAATAACGTTGTGATGGATGTTCAAAGAGTTCTGCAAGCCATGGTGAACTTTTATAATATGCCTATGGAGGAATGCAATGGTACACTGAAGATTGTACTAAAGCTTGATGAAAGTGAGGTGGTCAAAGGTCAAAAATTAGAAAGAGTTAGTTTGACAATAATGAATAGAATATTGGACCTTGAAGTTAAGCTTGATGATGCAAGACAGTTCAGTGTGCAATCAGAATAGGAGCTTTGGTGGCTAGCTGCCTTTGAGGTATGATGGAAATTTGAATTTTAATGCAATAATGCAAAAAGACTTAGAATATTTTGAAATAACATGTGAGTTTTTTTGCAGGTCCAAAAGAGTCACATTCAATTTTGAAGTGGTTTTTTCACCAAACCGATATACCAAGTGTGATCAAAGGTCCTAACAATGGTGAGCTACTTGAAGTTGAGGGCTATGGATCCTACCGTGTAGAATGGCATCTAGTTGCTAACCTCAAGACTATTAAATGTATGTTTAATGTGGCACATGGAGTAATTACAAGCCATCCTTTTCCATTGTGCATGCAAACGAGAGTACCTACAAAGGGTGGTAAAAAGAATCAAAGAAATGGGCCTCTGAACTATAGAGATAGATCAAACTAATGCACCAGATAGGGATGCTCCACGGAAAGATCCATCATGGAACCCAATTCTTGAAATTCCTCTTGAGCGAGTACACATTTGTGTGCTTCATGCTATTGTGAGAATAATTGAAAAGTTGGTGCATCTATACATCATTGATGTGAATAACTTGAAGCCCCAACAAGAGAGTGAGAGGATGATTGCAAGAATTGAAAAGGTTCTTTCAGATATGGGACAACACTCTGGGCAAAAGTAAAGATTACAAAAGATGAGAAAAGATCTGGAAAAATAGGCAATGTTCCTTGTAAGCCAAGCTTTGGTGGTGTCAAGGCTTTAAAATTCCTTTTTACAAAGAAGAAGAATGACAAGCTCAAACGTGCTAATGAGTTTGATGTATGGAGAAAGTTACACAATGCCTATTGTGAATGAGGGGAGAAGGGGAACAAAAGGATTGGAAAAGGCGCGAGTGTGGTTAGTAGCTCTTGATAGCTTGGTACCTTTACTACAAAAGAAAATATTTGAAGATGATGATGCACAGTGTTTTATCAATGCTGTGAATGACTTTAGCCGGAATATGGAGATAGCTTGGGGAAAGAATCATTTCACACAATACATGGTAATCTCTAACTTGGACATTGAGATGTGCATATTGAATGGTCCTATATTTACTAATTTATTTTTCTATTTGGTAGCACATTTTATATGCTCATGCACCATACATGGCATGGAATTATGGATGCATCGGAGTGTGGTCCACTCAGGGCATGGAAAGATGCAAGCATGTTGTGCATATAATAGAGTGATCCAACATAGGGGTGGTAGAACTAAGTCAAGCCCAATGGTTCAATTGGTTCAATGGTGGTACAGGCATATCGAAATAAGAGCAGCTGCAACACTAGCATTCAAAGACTCCTTAGTGTCTCATGCAGTGCACAATGTTAACACGGAACATCGAAGAAGACTATACAACTCATCAAATGCAAGATAGAATCATGCAAGGTGGCATGCAACTCGTTATAGACAAAGGTGCATATGGGTGGAGATAGATGAAGATGATGGTGTAGACTCTTCCAATGTGGATGTCCATGCATAAGTTTCATAATTTCTTTGTAATTTTAGTTATGTGATTTGCAGTAAAGCCAACATATAATGGCCATGAGTTGCAGTATAAATGAGAAGTTTTGTGTTATTGGATGTTAATTATAAGTATTTAGCTCAAGGTTGCACTAATTTTACTTTTTTAAGAGTTTTTATTGAAACAAATATTTTTCAAAATTAGAGTTTTGGGCCCTATATAAAAGAAGGGGCCCTCATTTTCATTTCATTGTTTAAAGAGCTCTCCACTCCCACACCACCTCGCACTTACCCCTGACATTTCCACCCTATTTCGCACAAACTCACCCTTTCTCTCGCACACTCTCTCCATCCCCCATGGCCAAGGCCCAAGATCAAGGCACCACAGAGACTCGCACAGCTAGACCTACCTCCAAATCAGAGATAGAGAGTGATAGCATTCCCCCCTCTCCCCCCATTGATCCCCATCAAAGGGAGAAGCTACCAACAATCTGGAAGCCAGACAAGGAGCAAGAGGGATAGAGGAAGGCACAAGAAGAGGGACAGAGGAAGGCACAAGAAGATCCTTATGTAGAGATTGATGACCCAGAGAGCACAGAGGAGGAGCGCAAGGAAGAGGAACAAAGAGCAGAGGACCAAGGCAAGACAATCAGGGTCCATGCCAACGGGGGAGAGGTGTCCGAGCTCCAAGTACAGGGCAAAGAGGCCCTCAACATCCAGGAAGAGGCCTCCAAATCAAGGGCAAAGAGGCCCTCCTCCAGTGAGGCGATACAGATTCAAGGGACAGTGGCACTTTGGGAGATCAAAAAGTTTTAAAAAGTCCATTGATCTGCTCGTCCTGATGGCAAGCTTTGCAAGGGTGGTACGCGAGGTCATGCAAGACCTAGCTGAATGTCTCAATTTTATAGGCATAGAGTTGTGGAGGCTCTATAGTGTATTTTTAGAGATGCCTTGCTTGCCATGTAGCATACAGCTGAGGCCTACCTAGTAGACCTCATGGATGACACCCAGATGGCTACCATCCATAGGAAAAGGGTCATGGTGACTACTGCAGACATGCAGTCTATTGTCCGTCTTAGGAAGCCCAAGGGCACTTATGGATTTTGTATGCTCCGCCTTGGGCGATAGTTAGAGTTCATGTACTCTGCCTACGGGCATCTATCTTATATTAGCCTCTTTTCAATATAATAAAATGTGTTTTTTTGAACTGTCTTTGTATGTGCAATCTCAAATTTATTTTCAATGTATTTGCAATCTATTAATTTACTTACGAAAGACTTTCTGATGATGTATACAACAACAAAATGAAATAATAAACATCAAATCTCAATAGAACATGCAAAAGGAAATAATGCATGATTTTACTTAACATGGAAAAGGAAACAATGTTCTCTAGCAACAAGAGAAAATAATTTGAAAACATTTGGTATTCTTTATTGACATAGAGTAGTATTACAAAGATCACCCACTTGAATGCACAAGCTACTCTAGTCTACGCTTCTTTCTGCTTGGCTCAAATCCCTTTTTTGCTTGCTGAAGTAGAGAGGGTATAGCTTGGGGATCTGTAATGCTAGCTAGCCTTGCAATAGTTATGATACTATGGAGAGGACCAGATCGTGTGTCCGAGAACGAAAATAAAGCTACACTATGTCTAACTAGAACAACACAATTTGTAGTAGGATGGATGGGACGGATGGGCATCATCTTCACCATCCAACTGAGGACCCTGAACTTCATGATATTCATCTTTCCATCCCGCGATAATTGTCGATGGAACAACAAATGTGTTGAGCCACTCTATTGTTGTAGTGGCTGATTAAAGCCATCCCCCCACTAGAAGACCCTCTGGTTCCACCCTTGTGTTTGGTATATTCATCAACCCATAAGATATCCTGGAACCAACATATTATATCAAAACCCAAAGATTATATAAATTAATAAACTATCATTTTTCAAGAATTAATAAGAATAAGGGTTTTTCACAGATGAAAAATAATATCTTTAAAAAATCATATTTGGGAGGCCACTGAGACCCTAGCAACCATGTGCATCAATTTTATGCAAAAAAAGACCTTGCAAGCCCAAAATCCGACATCGTGCGACAAGATCCCAGTTTCTGCAAAAACTAGCAGGGGCATGTGTCAGGGGCAAGTGGCATTGGTAGGATGTCCTAGGCTTAAAATCATAAAATTTTGTTGAGTTTTGTACTCTAAACACTGAACCCTAATTTTTATTCCCTAAAACTAATTGTATTCCATGTGGCCTAAATAAAAACCACAAACCTATTATTTTCCCTATGTTTCAAAACCATGACCCTAATGTTTTCCACAAATGGAGTGGTAGGGGAAACTGGAAGGGGCAAGTGACCCTAAACCCTGAACCCTATTTTTTATTCCCTAAATCAAATTTGGGAGGCCACTGAGACCCTAGCAACCATGTGCATCATTTTCTGCAAAAACTGCGCTCTGGTTGCGTGATGTCGGATTTAAGGTTTTCAAGGGGTTTGGTTTTTTTGCTTGAAAATGATGCACATGGTTGCTAGAGTCTCGATGTTCTCCCAAATTTGTTTTTGTTGAAAAAAATTTCCCTAAATTACAAGACCACAACCCTAATTGTTTCTAGAAATGGAGTGGTAGGGGCAAGTGGCAGTGGTAGGATGTCCTGGGTTTAAAATCATAAAATTTGGTTGGATTTTGTACTCTAAACCCTAAACGCTATTTTTTATTCCCTACCAGTTGAAAAAAAAGCAATGATTTTTGTTGCTAAAATGGAACCTAGAATTATACTGATGATTTTGAATCACATGATGAAGCTAGCAAAGCTACATACCTTTTTTGCCTCATCACGGAGTGCGCCAGCTCTATAGTGTCCTCAGTCAGCCAATAAGGACTGCCATATATGCTGCTAGGTGGACCAAAGAGTCAAAGAGAAGAGACTTGGTCTGGGGATCCTAAAAATGAGAGTGAAAGCACTGCCTCTCAAGCCTACTAGCAAGCACAACATACCTCTATTCAATTGAGCTTGCATTGTTGCCTCATTGTTTATACATTACCTCCATTGTACCCTCACTAGTAATCTGTCAAGAGTGGACTTTTCTTTGCATTACTGCCTTAGATGTGTTGAAGATCATAACCTTGGTTTTACCAAGGTTGACCTTTAGATGATGTGTCTCACAAAAACTAGCGAGTGCATCTAAGTATTGTTGGAAGCACTCAGTTGAAGAGGAGAGTAAGACCGCATCGTCTGCATAGAGGAGCATTTGAATCAAAGAGCCAGCAAGAGAGGAGCCTACCACTCCTATTGTCCCAATGAAGGTCTCATGCTCGGATTAGAGGCCAAACAGAGATGGTAACATTGGACAACCTTGTTTTTTTGACCCCATAGTGCTCTTGATCTCCTTTGTTCATTCTGTAGCCATCCAGACCCTACCTGAAACCCTCTCATAAAGTGCCATGACCACCCAAATAATATCATGACTATACCCTAGATGTTGTAAAGTGGCAAGCTCTTGGCTATGTCAAAAGCCTTGTGGAAATCCATAGAGTTGCAACAAAGCCTCTGTTTACTCTAGCCTCCTCAATGATGCCTTGAAGTGTAAGGATGTGATCTAGAGAACTACATGATTAGTACCTCATTAGTACATAAGCCTACCTATCCATCCGGTCTAAGTCCCTAGAGCTCTACAAACTAGCTAACCTGTGTATTGAGCATTGAGGCATAGATCCTGGACATGACTTGTAGCCCCATTTATAATGGTCTTGTAGTTTTTTAGACTCATGGGATGCCCTCCCTTGTGAATGGGGGGTGATTGTGTTAAGGGTCCAGATGTAGGGGAAATTGGTGCATGTAATGTATTTGTGCTTGATGGGTCAAGTCTTCACAAATGATGTTTAATATGGACACGACTTGGATCAGGTATTGTGATACATTTTTCAACATTATATCCATGCTTCTTTTTAAAACTTCATGTC
This sequence comes from Dipteris shenzhenensis, assembly GCF_047967505.1. Taxonomy (NCBI): domain Eukaryota; kingdom Viridiplantae; phylum Streptophyta; class Polypodiopsida; order Gleicheniales; family Dipteridaceae; genus Dipteris; species Dipteris shenzhenensis. Next base: position 11,210,784 of record NC_141626.1, read on the forward strand.
CTCGATTTCCAGCAATGAATAATGCTACTGACTTCCACCTCTATTAATCCCTCATTATTTGGAACCCATTCACGTTTCTTTTGCAAGCATCCCTCATAGAGTTGTTTTATTGTATATCTTCTCGAGAGATTTTTTAATGGCTTTGGTTCACACCATAAAGCTGTGAATGTTATAGGAGTTCCCTTGTCATCCCTTTCTATCTTAGCAATCTTTGCAACCCAAATTGGGCCACCTTGGTCATCCAACTTTGAACCTAGATTAGATGCCTAAAGTGCAACAAATAGACCCTCTTCAATCTCATTAGATGGTATAAACTTTGGTAAGGGTTTGTCTCCCTTCTTGCCACAATATTTTTGAGGTAAAAGGCATTCCTCTACTTCCTCCACATATTTATATCCAAAGGAAAACTTGGTGACCTAGCTTGTTTTGGCCAAAAGGATTCACAGTATTCAATGCTCATTAAGTTTTCTTGTCTTTCTAAAGATTGGATAAGTGCTTCAATTGATTTAATTGTCTCCAAATTCTTAGTTGATTGCTCAGGATATTTCTGCATCATACTGTGAAGATGTTTAATGAAGGCTTTCAAGCCTTTCATTTCATCTATACATCCATCTAGCATTGTTTTTAAAGATGAGGCTATGGTAATGCATGGTCTTTGAGAGCTTGCTTTAATGTTGCAGTTGCATTTATAGTGCTTCCATGGCATTTAAGCTTGTAGGTATTTCCATGAATTATATGAACCACTTTTTCTTTCACCTCTGCCCAGAGGTCCAGTATGTGCCATGTGATAGTCCAGTTAACCATTGATATCCTCGATTGCAAATGGGTCTCCTATTAACCATGGGTTTCAATCTAGGTTTACAGTGTCTTGTGCTCAAATCTTGATCAGTGCCTTGATGAAGAAAGCATGAAAACTCTTGAAGAAGATAGTTATGTCTATTAGGTGCTGTCTTACTCCAAATACCAAGGCATATGGCTGCACAATCATCTTTCCCAACTTTTCTAATGCAAAGTTTCTTCCAACAAACTTGCATAAGCATCCTTTCCATATTTTCCTCAGATAACATTACATGTCTCTTTGGTTTTGGAATTGATGCCATGATTCTTCGCCTCTTCACACTCACATACTTTCTTTTTGTAAATAGTGTCTTGTGTTTTCCAATTGTAAGACCATCAAACCTCGAATCCATTTCCCTTGAATCTTCATCTCTATAATCAAATGCTGTGTGGGCTTGAGAATTATTTGTTGCCTTATAATATCTTGGAAATGGCAATTTGCTAGACATGTTCATTGATGTCAATTTGTTGCCAATGCCTCTTGAATTTTGTGGTTGAAGTCTTTCTCCTTTGTAACTCAAGATTCTCCCATCTATATTCTATGGCATGCTAGCAACAATATTATGAACAACATGACAAGTCTCAAATTCTCTGCCCCCTTTGCCCTACATTCGAGTGGTAACATCATGATCATTGTCTCACTAATATCATCAATTCATGTTATTGCATCACTTATCCCATCGATCTTTGCATGTATTTTTCTTTGTGGTCCCATCTTATTATTCTCAACACAATACAAGTCTTCTATATCAGTAAGCATGTTTGAGTCACTTGCAACACAGGACAAGTCTTCTATACCAGTGACCATGTTCGAGTCACTTGCAACACAACAAGACAAGTCTTCTATACCAGTGAGCCTGTTTGAGTCACTTGCAACACAGAACAAGTCTTCTATACCAGTGAGCCTGTTCGAGTCACTTGCAACACAAGACAAGTCTTCTATACTAGTGAGTATATTTGAGTCACTTGCAACATAAGAAACCTTTTCTGCATCAACATCTGTTACTATAATGTCCTCAATACCTGTGGGCATGCCACTATGATACTCTTGATCACTACTATAGCTTCTTATCAATTTGGATTGCATTTGTGTTATAGTCCTTTTCTTGTAATAATATTCTGTTGTGTCTTCCATGACATTGAAGGAAACTATCTTGGGCAAACTTGATTTCAAGAAAGCTAACCCCCATTTACAAGTACTATGAACTTGTAGATGAGACGTAGTATTATGGATGTCTAGATGTGAAGTACTATCCATTGCATTTTGAATGACACCTGCACTAGTCAACTTAATTATCTCCGAGAAAACTCTAAGCATAGCCCTTAAAGTTGCCAACTGCTAAAACTTCTCCAGAGCAAGATAACATCTCTACTTTTTTCCCCTCAAAATATTTTTTCTTGATATCTTGAAAGTATGTCTTTGGAACAATTTCGTCTTGGTCCCAGAGCATTCTATGTGCTTGCATATCAAATATGTCACATTGTAAGATATCGCCCAATGTTTCAAAGTCTCCATGTGGATATATTAAATGTACTTCAGGATTTACAACATTGGTGATTATCACTACACATTCTCTCACTACAACGTTGGTAATAACAGAGATTCATAGGATCAAGACTATGAATTTGTCCAAAATCCACCACTTCATTCTTCTTATATAACACTACATCCATACCCTCTGTTAGGGTGAATACCTGTTTTATGTACAAAAATAGATTAGCAACTCAAAAAAAGACACAATAAATAATCATTGAGCTTATTATTACTTAATAACTTTTATATTAAAACTACCAGAGAAGGCATTAAACCTGAACCCTACATCCTAAACTTTAAACAATTAATACCAAAACGTCTTAACCAACCACCACCATAAATCCTAAACTTTAAACATTTAATCCCTAAACCCTAAACCCTAAATCCTAAACTCCTAAACACTAAATCCTAAACCCTAAACCCAAAACTCTAAATCGTAAACCCTAAATCCTAAATCCTAAATCCTTAACCCTAAACCCTAACCCTAAAGTACAACCAAAATTTAATGAAATTTTTTGATTTGTGCAACAGGTTAGATATATCCCCCAACCTATTGCTCAAATCCAACCTGATTTTCTTGATGTCAAGTTAGTGGAGCTAGGAGTCAACTGAACCCATAGAGGTTAGGTAAGGGTTTGTTCATGGTCAGGTTTGCCTCGTGGCAGATAAGACCTGACTCTAGTAAGGTTAAACATAGCCATGGTTAGGTTATGGGGTTAGCTAAAAGTGCCACATCACCAAGTGCCACCTAAGCACACAACTTCTTGCTAAGCACAGTGTATCTGCAGCATATGAACTGCTGTGCCACATCATCAAGGCCCCCTCTTCTTCACAAAAACTTCGACAAGGCGTAACTTGCGAATTTAAGAGGAATTTGCACACGCTCCAAAAAGGAAGAGTGATCATCCTTTCGAGCTCTATGCATCTGTCAAGTCAAAAGCATTGTTAGTAATTAGACACTGCCATTGAAGCAAAAACGCTCATGGTAAGACCTTTGCAACAAATGGAAAAGCAACACACTGAATGCAAAAAGCATGCCAAAAGCACAAGTGCATGAGATGACCATAGCACATAGCATGGCATCCAACATAAAGCAACAAGACACATGGTAGAACAAAGCATCATGCATCAAGCTACATCAAGCAAAGAAGACAACAACATCGACATGAAGCATTGAAAAGCAAAATCCTTGCCACCTTCAGCCCATATGTTTGTAAATCAAGCATGACCACCTGAGAGTAGCCATGTAGGCACCCAGGGGAGGATTTGATCTTGTAACTCACATCTGACCACCTTATAGTAGCTAAAGAATCATGGTACCAAGGGGAGGTATTGAGAGTTTTGGTGCCATATGCACATAGATTAAAGGCTAAGGTATGGTATAAGGAAAGAATCAAAGTAGCCACCCTAAGATGTGGACTACATGATGTGGAGATGTGGATTGAGGATATACACAAGGAGAGATGTGGATCAGAGGATCCCACAAGTGTTGACTATTCAAAGGGCACTCTCTATATAAAAGGCCTATCATGTATTGTTGAGTACAAGAGAAAATGCACATTCACTCAAGATTCTGTTTATGAGTCCAAGCTAATCTATCTTGGAACCTAATTGACTTGAGGTACATATCATGAGCACTCTCTTCATTATGTTTCCACATACGTTTCATCCACCTTAGAGCACTCCATAGATCTTGAGGCATGCATGTTTGTCAAGCTCCTCCACCACCTCCCCACCCAGGTACTCCCTCCCTCCCCCCTTCCCCTCTCCTCCCTCCCCTCCCTTCCCCTCTCCTCCTGCTTCCCATCCCCTCTCCTGCCGCCCCCCTCCCTTCCCCTCTCCTCCCGCTTCCCATCCCCTCTCCTCCCCCTTCCCCCTCCCCTCCCTCCTCTCGCTTCCCCCCTCCCCTCCCTTCCCCTCTCCTCCCCCTTCCTTCCCCTCTCCTCTCGCTTCCCCCTCCCCTCTTCTCTTTCTTGCCCCCATCGATTACGAATCCCTCCCCTTCCCCTTCGGTCCCTTTTTTTTGTCCTTTTTTTAAAAGAGCGGGGAGGTTGGAAGCGGAGAGGCAGAAGGTCCTTTTTTTTTTTTTGGGAGCAAGGAGACAGGGACCGGTTTTGGGAGGAGAGGTAGAGGCAGGGAGGCAGAGGAGAGGACGGAGGTGGGAGGCGGGAAGCAGAGAGGCGGGAGGGGGAGGCGAAGGCACAGGCGTGAGGGGGGAGGCGAAGGCGAGAAGGGGGAGGCGAAGGTGGGGAAGGCGGGAGGTGGGGAAGCGGGGAGACGAGAGGGGGGAGAAGGGAGGAGGGGGGTTAATCCCCTCCCTTAAGGCCCCTTTAGGGGCCCCTGTTGCGCGCGCAACAGGTCGACCTGCGAGGGCTAACCTGTTGCGCCCGCAATAGGAGGCCCTTGCGGGCCTTAGGAGAGGGGATTAACCCCTCCCCTTTGGGCACCCAAAAACAACCAATTAAATTTTAAATAAATAAATTTAAATAAAAAATAAAAATAAGATAAATTTAAATTAAAAATCAAAAAATTAAAATTAAATAAATTAAAATTCAAAAAAATGATGAAATTTTTTAAAATAAATTTTCAATAAATAAAGAAATTTAAATGATTTAAATAAATAAAATAAATTTAATTAATTTAATTTTAAAAAAATTAAAGAAAATTTTAAAAATAATTTATATTATATGAAATTTAAATTAAAAATCAAAAAATTAAAATTAATTAAATAAATTAAATTTAAAAAAATTTAAATTTTTTTTAGAAAAATTAAATTAAATTTTAAATAGATAGATATATAAATAAATAAATTTAAATAAATAAAATAAAGTTTTTAAAAAAAGTAAATAAAATTTTAGAAATTTTTAATTAAAATTTTTTATCTGTTTATAAAATATTTTGAATTAAATAAAAAAAAGTATCTAGAAATATGAAAATATTTTTTTAAAAATATATTTGAACTTTTGAAATTTCAATAAAATATATTCTTAAAAATATATTTGAACTTTTAAATTTTTAATTTTTAGTATTTAAATAATTAATTAGAATTTTTTTAATATCTTGAGTTTGAAAATCATTGTAATTCTCATTTTTTGTTTTTGATTGCTTTGCAAAAAACTATGGCTTCGAGTTTTGGTTCCAAGGTGTCTTTCAAATATCTTAAACATGCTTGGTATTTTATGGAGCGCAAATCAAAGTATTTTTTGGTGATCACTGTCGAGAATGTGTCAAGCGTGAAATATTCTCTACAGGTAGTAGGAAATAGAGCCATGGTCTCAACCATCAACATTAAAGAAAACAATTTGATAGAAGTTGTGTGCAAAGGGAAGAATGACGATGTGGTCTACAAGTTACGAGTTATGCACAAGAACTTCTTGAAGTTCTTACCAAATTTAAGTGAGGGATCCCAAGAATTACTTAGTGCCCTGGAAACATTGAAGAAAATGTGGGATGCATTTCCGAGTGGTGTGTTTTACCTTTAGCAGTAGTAAGTACGCCATCTATAACATGTAGCCCTCAAGTTGTACCGCCAATATCTGTGGTGATAACTACAGTATCTCCGGCAAGAGTAACTATAATATCTACAGTAGTAACTACAGTATCTCCAATTGTACCTACACCATCGACTGCTACAATTACAAGAACAAGAAGGAGTAATTGTGGAGTATATTCAAGTTCCACAGCTATTCCCAGAAAGAGAGCCAAAATAACTCCTACTCCACATGCAAATCGTTCAAGTGTAGGTTATTTAAAACCAGACGAAATTTTGGATAGTGATGATCAGGAGGATTAGCAAGAAGAAGATACAAGTCTCGCAAACTTTTCTATAAGTGTGGCAGACTTATATCCTCCAGAGGATGAGGGGTACATTTGGGGATTTTCACAATTTAGTGTGGCCACAATACTTATTGATTGAGCTTGTTGTTCACAAATCAAAGAAGGCTAGATAAGACATTTGCATGCAAATTGTATGAAGATACAAGAAAAACAAGACTCCAGTTGCCACTAATATCACTCTTCATCCTATGGCGTCTAAGAGACTTCAAGAAGATGATCCTACATTGCCTGATGTCACATTTCAAAAGTGCATGGACTTTCTTGATGCTTTTGAGAACTTTAGAAGGAGTGACTTTGTTCGTGAAAAGGCTTTGTACCAAAGCCAATATGGGACTGACATCGAGAAGAGATACATGCTAAAAAAGAATAGATTCTTGGAAAGATGCAGGTTTGAGCCCATTGATGGGCAACACTTTTGTGAAGCTTGCAAGATCGCCCTTGATGAGGGAAGAAAAGGAAACTTGCCACAGATTGAGTGGATGGAAAACTTTCAACGGGTCATTTGTCATGTATGCATATTTAACGATGACTCAAAGTATATTCTAGAATCAGAAAGGCTGAATTCTGCTCCATTTAGGTTGAAAAAAAGCTCTTCTCTTTCTGAGATCCTGAGATAAAGGCAAGGGAGTTATGGATGGGCTATGAAAAGCCACAAACAGTGAAGGGTAGGAGACCTACATCTAAGTACATGGTAAAGAGGACTCGGTTCTATAGATGCTTGAAAGGTGTTGTAAAGAATATGCAAGGCATACCAAGTAATAAGGTTGAGGCAAACGATCTGAACACCGCCGTTGCAAGATAAAGGGATGTTACTTGCATTGTCTTCCGTGAGGACTCAGTGTTTCATAGCATCATGGATGTTTGCCAAGCATATGAAACAGGAAAGATATCCTTTGAGGCACCAAAGCACACTACAACTCAGAGGAAAGAAATAATGAAACCGATGTCTATTGTTTGGGGGAGAGCATTAAGGTTTGTTCCAGATGCAATAACAGAAGAAGTATGCAAGAAGATCCTAAGTGGTGACTGCTTCTTTGGAAAGAAGAGCAAGCATAGAAAATTGGATGAAGTGGTCATCCGAATGATTCAAAGTGAGGCTACTCTCTCAGCACTATTGTTTTTATTGAAATCTGATGATGAGTTAGCTGGCAAGTCAATTGATGTGGATAAGAAGAAAGCACTTAGCCTAGGTCAATTAGCCTAGATCAACTCCTTGATAAGACATGCGCTAGAAAGTGGTTGGCTTCAATGGATGCAGATGCCACACCAACAAAGGATCTAAGAGCTAAAATGCCAAAGGTTGTTGAGACTGAATATATGGACATCAAGAAAAAGGCCTTGTAGTCCGCTACCCAAGGTAGAGCAATTGGTGGTTTACATGATGGTTCTCCATTCAACTTCTCCTATGATATCTTGCTATCAGAGAATGATCAACTCCTTGATAAGACATGGGCTAGAAAGTGGTTGGCTTCAATGGATGCAGATGCCACACCAACAAAGGATCTAAGAGCTAAAATGCCAAAGGTTGTTGAGACTGAATATATGGACATCAAGAAAAAGGCCTTGCAGTCCACTGCCCAAGGTAGAGCAATTGGTGGTTTACATGATGGTTCTCCATTCAGCCTCTCCTATGATTTCTTGCTATCAAAGGATGATACAAATTTTTCACATATGAATGGCATTGACACAGAGCATTTCATAACAATGAGTGGTCATGCTTGGGAGAAGCCATGTGTATTTTTCATAGATGAATTGCAAGACCTTGCATTGTCATGGATAGTTGAACTTGTGCGGTTTATCATAGAAGGTCCTATGGTAGATAAGAAAAGATCAACGTTGGACATGTTCGTGACAAAATCACAAAGGGATGCCTTGTATGCGAGTTTGACATCTGCATTTGGGTATTTACTTTCAAAAGTATACCATGGTATAGTCCTACGCAATCATATGACTATCTTGGAAGGCACTGCCATTCAAGTCTTGCAACCTTTCTTGATGTGCTTCTTATCCAAGGGTGGTGGAAATCTAATCAAAATTCCTTTAAGGACTCTCGAGCTTCATTACTTTGAGGACAATAAGGTTAAGCTTGATGCAGCAATGGTGGATTACAAAAAGCTGATGCATCCTGATGTGATACTAGAGATGACAAAGAATTTACTGAATGATGGGTGGGAAGTAGCATTGTATCGAATGGATTTTGCTGCCGAGAAATTGCTACACCAAGATAGAAATGTAAATGTCATTGATACCCCCCATCAGATTGAGTTCTTTGACACATATTACAGTTGCACTACTTTCTTTGAAGAGGAAAATGTCAAAGAAGAGGGTAGTAAAGAAAATGTCGAAGACGAGGGTAGTGAGTTTGAAGGTGATGATTCTAGCTTAGATGATGATGAGGATGAAAGCTCTAAATCCAATGACTTACACCAAGAAGAAATCCGCACAAAGAATAAGGGTGATCAATTGTTAACTAGAGTCAAGGAGGTTCCACTCATCATACAAGAAGGACCGTGGCAACAAGAAGTAGTAGTACAGCACGTCATAGGAAAAGGTAGGCTAAAGAGGTGAAAGCTTCCCTTGAAATTAAAAGTAAGGAAGGCACCCTTAATCTTGGGTGAAGGATATGCAAGTGGATTAAGCAAGGAAGCCTTACCCAAAGAAGGTATGGACAAGGCAAAGCATGACCAGGAGGAGTTACCAAGAGGCATAGATGGTTCTTCAACCACGATCTTACAGACTCCAGAGCAGCAGCCTACTAGTCAAGTGCTTAGAGTTGAAGAGCAAACTACTGAGGACCTTGCTACTAAGACTCCTGTCTTAGAGCAACCTATTAGTATTCAGGACCTTGGTAGTCAAGGGCGCATTGAGGACATTGGTACTGTCTTAGAGCAGCCTATTAGTTGGGACCCTGGCAGTCAAGGGCCTAGCATTGAGGACATTGGTATTGAGGAACATGATGGCTGATGGCTTTGTAATCACAAGCTTTGAACTTTTATGTAAAGCAAATATCTAATAAAAAGTTAGCTACTTTTTTTATTTCTTTACTCTCATTATTGTGTATAAAGATTGTTTATGAGGTCCATTTTATACTTAATGGTGTATTTTAAACTTTATGTCAATGTATTTTTATAGTTAAGGGTGTTTTTTAATACCAAGTGAGGTGTATATGTACACCACTTACACGTAAAAGGATTTATGTACACTACCTTTCTAAGGGGATTATATACACCACCTTTCTAAAAGAAATGGTCATAAAGGTGTGTGCACGCCACTTATACATAAAGGTGTTTATTTACACCACCTTTTTAAGAGAATTGGTCATCTATATTGATGTTCTTAGGTGATAGTAGCTCAATTCATAAGAAGTTATGAAGATGTTTATGTAGACTACCTTTGTAAGAGATTTGGTGTTGCATTTATGTTCTTAGTACTTAATCACCAAATCTTTTGTTTTGAGTTGTCAAATCTAGTTCAAAAAACAACATTACTAGTATATTCAAAATTTTTGGACTGTTTTTTAGTCCATTTCTCAAATTGGACTTTACACAAGTCCATAAATTTTAAATAGTGTGTTTTTTTCTTCCTTCTTTCTCAAATACTTCTAAAACCTAGTAGTTTGAAATACAATCTCTGTCTCTTTCCCTCAATCGTCCCCTCAATAGAAGAAAACATAGCAATTCGAAAGATAATCTCTCTCTCTCTTTTTCCTTCCTCTATCTACCCCTCCTATATTAGCAAAGAAAAAAACGACTATTTTCTATCTCTCTCCCTCACTCATCTCCTCAAACAGATAAAAAAACATAGCAGTTTCAAATATAATGTCTGTCTGTCTGTCTCTCTCTCTCTCTCTCCCTTCCTCTATCTATCCCTCCTATATTAATGAAGAAAAAAATGACTATTTTATGTCTCTCTCTCCCTCACTCATCCCCTCAAATAGAAAACAACATAGCAGTTCAAAATAATCTCTCTCTCTCTCTCTCTCTCTCTCTCTCTCTCTCTCTCTCTTCCTCTATCTATCCCTCCTTTACCAGTGAAGAAAAAAATGTCAAAAATTATCTTGTAGTTTTAAATATCATCTACCTCAATCTCTCCTTCTTCCCTGTCTCTTGTAACAAACATATAGACAAAGTGTGATACAAAAATATATCTACTTAATACAAACAAAACTTTCAAGGCAAAATCACTTCATTACCTGGAAAGTATGTGTTCCTTTTTCTGGAGTTGACTCTATATACTCCAAAAAGGTAGAGAAAGAGCAAAAAATGATAGAACCCCGTTTTTCTCACTCCTTCCAAGCAGATTTAGGTCACAACTTCAGGAGTTGACTCTCTATACTCCAAAAAGGTGAGGAAAGAACCGAAAAATGAGAGAACGCTCGTTTTTCTCACTCCTTCCAAGCAAATTTAGGTCGCAACTTTGGTTTCTAAGAGAAAGTGAAATAAATACAGAATGAATGGAAGAGAAGAGGGATGAACAGAGGTGGACAAAAGTTTCTTTGAGAGATTTTTGAATGTGGAAGAAAAATGTGAGCAAAGAGGAGAGAGAATGACTAAGCAAGAGTGGAAAGAAGATATTTTAAAACCAGCTGCTAGAAAGTAGCGGGAATAAATGTTTGAAACATTTTGGAAGAGAGAGAATAGGGAGAGAGCTAGTTAGGAAGTCAAAGTTTGGGCAAAATAGTGGTACCAAATGGAAAACCTGAGCATAGTTCTAACTAGGGGATAGTTTGTCATGGGAGGAAAACAAGGAGGCCTGACATGGTTAGGGTAGGCCTGCCAAAGATAATTTTTTATTGTGAACCACCAATGACATTTTTTGGGGTTTTTTTTTTTTTAACTGAAATTTCCCCTAGATTTGGGAAGCCTCTGTTACAAAGAAGTCCACATGGCATAATCTCCTTCATGGATAGGTACCATATTCCCTTATCCAAGCCTCTAATATTTTAGTAATTGTCCAAAGGATCCCTTTTTGAGTCCAAAATTTTTGTAATGATATACAGGACTAGTTTTAAAGTATCACAATCTAATAATGACTATACCACCTATGTTTAGATTGCTTTTAGAGCTAGATAATCATACTTCTTGTGATTTATAGACTCAAAATTAAAATTTGTGAATGCTGATAACTAGGCATATTTGATCTTTTGCACAATATTTACTTGACATGTATAAGAAGTTCCAAAACCAACTAGACTTTGTATATGTCTTTAATATCATAGTATGAAGTAGTATGAGTTTTCAAGGGAGTCTGACCCAATCTAATGTAAAACATTAAATTCAAACCTTATTTTGATTATTGATTACGTTGTAATTTATGCTAATTTTAAGATACAAGGATTAATTGATATCATAGGGACCTTCAATTGTCTAAATTATTTAAATAAAATGGCTCTATTCATGAATGAGTGATACGAAAAAAACTATATATATATATATATATATATATCACTTACGAATACTTCAAAATTATAAAATTGAGACTTTCTATGAAACCTATTTTGAATAGTACCTAGGTAAAAAGGTGCATTACCATAGTTTTATGGGCACTTTGTTATCATGTCTGATGCTATTTTTTGTCCCTTAAAAAAGAAAAAGAAATATTCTTATCAATCTACCTTAAACTCAAGAGATGGGATCCTAAAGAAATAAACATAGATCACTTTTATGTCTTGTTTTGCTACCCAACTAGAGTTGACTATTTACTAGCTTAAAGATTAACCAGGGCTTAATCTTTTTGTATATAGTTATAGGATTGGCTACACCCAATCATGCTTTCACCCCATTCCTATACTTTTAAAAAAGAATAGTTTTAGTTAATGACAATCTATGTTTTACTGATAGAGCTAATGACAAGGGCGTGATATTCAAGACGAAATGATCATGGAGTTGCTAAAGAGAAAAAGAAGATAATAGCATACTACCTACCATCCTTCATTTATACAGAATGAAATCTACTTAAATTAGTTACTTCACATGATAAAGTCGTGTTTCTTCCTAGGGGAGGTCACTGCATATAAACCCTATATATCATGTGCATTCAAGTCCTATTTGTAGAACCCCTTATCTGTAAATTTATCATGAATATATCATACCCTTTCTCTATTTAATATGTGAATACCCCCTTAATAGGATACCCTTCTATATGTGAAAAATGTGTAGAAAGGGGATTTTAAATATTCCTTCTGTTGAACCCACGTGCTATGCTTACATATTTATGAGTGACCCTCGAGACTTTATGTTAAAGTACTAATCCCTTATTGAGATGGCTATAATTTACAAACTAGCATGCTTTCAGGCAATTGAAAGCTACTTTAATTAAGGGAATTGAACTATTCTACTTTTGTATAGCATTCATCTTATGCTCTTATCTACTTGCTAAGCTCTCTACCAAAAGCCGAGCTAGCCACCTTTTAGAATGTCTCCTTCAAGGAATCTTTCGTGAGTTCCTAGCCAGGTTTGGGGCGAGGGGAGTGATGCTAAGGGTCATAAATGGAAGAAAATTTGTAAAAGCTTGCATTGGGCTTAGAAAAGAAAACGATTAAAAAAGATTAAAGGAGGAGGAAAAGGGCAATTTCCATGATAAGGAAGAACAACACTTTGGAGAAGCAAAGGGAAAGGAAAGGAAAAAGGATTTAGGAAAGGGGAAGGGGGAAAGAAAGAGTGACAAGAGAAGAAAAGAGGAAGTATGAATGGGAGAAAAAGTAGATGCTATAAGTTCATAAGAAGCAAAGAGATGCTCTTGGTGATATAGTATAAGGGTGGAAAATGTTATAAAGGTAAATTGTTACCTCATTCATTGCTCTCTAACCTATGTGTGCTTTTGTGGCCTCCATCCCTCCTTTAGACTCATTGCTCTATAACCTTGCTCTTCAAATCCTCCAACCTATGTGTGCTTTTGTGGCCCGTCTCTCTCTTGTAAACATCATGTGTGTATGCTCTAGCAATTCTCTCCTCTCTATTGTGGCCTCCATCTCTCTCTTAGACATGTTGTTTGTGTGCTGTGGCAAGTGCTCTCTAATGTGCCCATGAATTTCCCTCTTATATTGTCTCTTGAACATGTTTATCTGGTTAGCAATTGGTCAACTAGTTTACATTGTGCCTTTGTTAACAGAGCAAATTTGCACTTAGAGGCACCAAATGAGCTTTGATCTTGCAAGCTTGCTGAGCTGATTTTGCGTTTTGCAGGCTCGAGCTTTCACTGACTTTCGATAGCTTTAGCTGAGTTTTGAGCGGCCATCGTTGTAGCTCTGCTTCAGTTGAGCTCGTTTGGACGTGAATCATGCAGCTTGCAGCTTTCATGGCGACTCTGCATAATCGTCGTGCCTCTATCATGGCCTTCCAAGCTTCATTCCCCTCCATGCGGCAACAGCAGCTCGCATTTTGCTGTTTGCTTCTCCTCATGATCAGCTCTAGCTATGGCTTCCGACCTCTTGAATCGCCTTCTTCTGGCTCCTGGCAGCTTCTCCTCCGCAACGCCGGCGTCTCTGCCATGCACATGATCCTCCTGCCTAGCAACCGTGTCATCATCTTCGATCGCACTGACTTCGGCCCCTCTAACCTGAGCCTTCCCGCCGCTTCTTGTCGCCATGACCCCAACGACTTGGCCCTTCCCACTGATTGCTGGGCTCACTCCATCCTCTATGACATTGCCACCAATTCCATTCGCCCCCTTACCCTTCTTACCGACACCTGGTGCTCCTCTGGTGGCCTCGATGCCAACGGCAATTTGATCCAGACTGGCGGTTTCAACGACGGAGCTCGTGTCGTGCGTCGTTTTACGACGGATTGTGATTCCTGCGACTGGCAAGAAGCGCCTGATCAGCTCGCCGTCAGCCGGTGGTACGCATCCAATCAAATTCTTCCGGATAATCGATTCATTATAGTCGGTGGAAGAAGGCAATACAACTATGAATTCTTTCCGAGGTCCGATGGAGCATCCGCGATCTATACTTTGCCTTTCTTGGCTGAGACGACTGATGTCGTCGAGAACAATCTCTACCCCTTTCTTCACCTATCCACTGATGGACATCTATTCGTTTTTGCGAACGCAAAATCAATTCTCTTGGATTACAAGAGAAACGTTGTGCTGAAAATCTTTCCGGTAATGCCCGGCAAGCAGGCGCATAATTATCCTAGCTCTGGTTCCTCGGTTATGCTTCCAATACTTGCCACAAACAATTTTCAAACCGTAGATATACTCATCTGTGGGGGAGCACCACCATTGTCCAATCTTCAAGCAAACCTTGGCAATTTCATTCCTGCGTCTCGGAAATGCGGCAGGATAAGGATTACCGATGCCAACCCGATTTGGGTGATGGACAAAATGCCAATGGCTCGGGTAATGACGGACATGGTGTTGTTGCCCACGTCCGACGTTCTGCTGATCAATGGAGCTCAGAGGGGGACGGCAGGGTGGGGAGTGTCGCGAGATCCGGCATTCTGGCCAGTGCTATACGCTCCTTATGCTGCGAAGTTCGACGTTCTCAGACCCAGCTTAACACCAAGATTGTATCACTCCACTGCGATCCTCCTCCCTGATGGGCGCATCCTTGTAGCAGGAGGAAATCCCCACATCAACTACAACTTCACAGATCCTCTTTATCCCACGGAGCTCAGCATGGAAGCTTTCAGTCCGCCCTATCTGGATCCACAATACGCCTCCTTTCGTCCGAAGATCACCTTTCTGTCGAGTGCGTCCTGGAGCTACGGCTCGAGCTTCTATCTGCACTTTGATGTAGGCACTCTGGTGGACGCCAACGATCTGCAGATCAGCATGCTGTCCGCGCCGTTCACAACCCACGGATACTCGATGAATCAGAGGATGCTGCGGCTTGCCATCGGGAGCATGGCGAGGCTATCGGCTACGGAATTCCGGCTCCTAGTGGCAGCTCCTCCCACTCCTGTGATTGCCCCAGCAGGCTATTACGTTCTCTTCGTAGTGCATTCAACTATTCCTAGCGATGGTCTGTGGATTCGATTGCATCCATATAGCAATGCGGCTCCCTAAAAGCTCAGCAGTCTTGCTTGGTTCAGTAAGTTTCAGTCTCCTTTACGACTGTTTGCGGGACACTAGTCTAACTCATTTGAAGGTTTTCATATGAGATTAGTCTAATTCATTTGTGCCACAGTAGTGTAGTTCATGTGAAGGTTTTCATAACGTAAACCAACCTAAAATTTATAAGGTTATCTTTCATCTTTTGTCAATCAAGCATGCCTATAGACCATCCATTGTATTTGATGTGGGAAAAAGTGGACCTAGTGTTTCTTTGTGTCTTATACTTGCCAATGTTTTGTGTTGTTAACATGCTAACATGTTTTCTTTCAATGTTTCTTTTCTATTTAGCTTTGATATCATTACTTCTTGGATGAGTTACTTTACATATATGAAGGTGCTTCTCACGTGTTTCCTTATCATTTTCAAGCCACTCGTTTGTTTCTAGGCTAAGCTCATATGTTCTCTTTCATCACACTCAGTTGTGTCTCCAAGTACATGCAGCTTTGCACAGGTACCGAATACAATTCAATGGACCAAATTCACATTGCATACCTACAAGGATGAGTACATCTGCTTTCTTTTTCATACTCATCTATTATTACGAGTGTATGCAAGGTCTTACTAGACCACTGGTGTGTTCCTTCTTTGTCGATTAACTTATTGATGACTTATGGTATGTATTTACTTATTGGTTCACCTTATATCTTCAAGCAAGGAATACTTTCATTTTGCACTTTTATTCCGCCCTTTATGTGGTGAAGTATACGTATACATCTTTCACAATGAACACATATGGGTGACTTATTAAGTATTCGTTTGGCCGTGGCACCTATGGATTACTTATTAAGTACTCATTTGGACGTGGTAAGGTTCAACGTCTTTCTGAAGGTGACAATATTTATAAACACATATGGCTAACTACTTGAGTACTCATTTGAACATGGCATATGTCTAACTACTTGAGTACTCATATGGATGTGGCACATGGATTATTACTGAGTTCTCATTTGGATGTGACACATATTTATTTGGCTTTCACAATGAACACATATGGATTACTTATTGAGTACTCATTTTAACGTGGTCATATTGTATACTCGTTTGGACGTGGCAAGGTTCAACGTCTTTCATATGAACACACATGGATTACTTATTGAGTACTCATTTGGACATGACACATACTTATATGGCTTTCACGATGAATACATGTGGATTACTTATTGAGTACTTGTTTCGACATGGCACCTATGGATTACTTATTGCATACTTGTTTGTGGGAAACCTCCTCTAGAGATTGCTTACTCTTTCCCATGTTGAACTCTCTTCAGGTATATCTTTCCACTTAACCAGACATTCTTGCCATATTGTATGTCGTGTTCTTTTTTCTTGGCTATCTAAAATTCTTTCTAGTTCATGTGGTAAA
The DNA here is from genome assembly GCF_047967505.1 of Dipteris shenzhenensis. Taxonomy (NCBI): domain Eukaryota; kingdom Viridiplantae; phylum Streptophyta; class Polypodiopsida; order Gleicheniales; family Dipteridaceae; genus Dipteris; species Dipteris shenzhenensis. The sequence goes on from NC_141626.1 coordinate 11,227,409, forward strand.
GATGCAGGTCCAATGAGTTGAACTAGGACTTCATTTCCAATGAGATTATCATCTCCTAATTTTCTTTTTAGCCTACTAACATGAAAAACTAGATGTACTCTACATCCCTCAGGTCAAGCTAATTTGTATGCAAGTTCTCCAATCCTCTTAAGTATTATGAATGGTCCACAATACCTAGGAGACAACTTCAGACATTTACCAATTTTTAGAGATTCTGAAGATTCAGGTACCTTGAGGTAGACTTTATCATTTACTTCAAACTCCAATCTTATACGGTGGGGGTTTGCATAACTTTGTGGTCTATCCTGAGCTCTTCTTATGCTATCTTAGCTAACTTAAGCATTTGATTCATATCTTCAAGAAGGTCTTTGGCCACTTGAACCTTCACTTTTTCGAGTCCCACTACCATTGGGGCTCTTGGTTGAAATCCATACATCATCATGAATGGACTAAACCTTGTAGTAGCTGAATGTTTGGCACTGTTATATGCAAATTCTAATATGGGCAGATACTGTTCCCAATTAGTTTGCCATTTACTTACATATGCTCGAAGCATATATGCAATGATCTTATTGACTCTTTAAGTTTGACGATCACTCTATGGATGATCCGCGGTGCTCATATTCAATGAAGTTTCTAACTTCTCTGGCTTTGTGGACATATCAAATCACCCCTGCATACTCATCTTTGGAGTGGCCGAATCAATTTCCTCATACATTCATCCTTGGTAAAACAAAAAAGGATACTTGAATATTATTTGAAACCAATCATTTTAGGTGGATGAATTGTGCAAAACATGAAGGCATGATTATAAAGGTTTGAGGAGGTTTGACAAGATTCAACTTGGAGATGACAAGCTTTCCTGTTCAGATGAAGATCTCAAACATTGAACTTGAAGATCTCAAGCCCTGATTATGCATCATCACTATGTCAAACAAGTTGACATTTCCACGTAAAGTTTTCCATTTTCCACACATACTTTGCACTGTATCATGCACCAAACATAGCGCCTATACTTTGCACTATAGTATGAACAAGTGCTTGTCTTATGTCTTTGTAGTATCCATATGCAATTTGCACTGTATCATCCAACATTACACTGTATTATTCAAACTAACCTATGGCCATCCTTTGTATATATATTTTCACATAGATATATATATAGTGGCTCGGGTTTTTCTCTTGTACTCCCCAAGGGTTGTTTTCATCCGTAGCTATAGGACCTAGTTTGAGTGGGGGTGTTAGAGCTATATATAGCTTGCCCTAACCAGGGTAAAAAATAAGAGGGAAATATAGTTATATAAGTGTAGGTCATTGGGCGAATCTTTAAGGAATATAGCTATCGAAATGTATGTCATTAGGCAAAACTCTCCCCAATATAGTTCCAAATATTATCCCATACTACCATTTCGAGGCTTTAATGGGTTTAAGTATACTTAATCTTCATATGCAGGTTTTTAATAAGATAAAATTTAAAAAATCTAACATTGTAGATGTGTCTAGATGACTTGTGCCGATCAATTTGAGTACTTGGAGGGCTAAATTTGGAGCTTTTATGAGAAAGTTATGTTAAAATTTGGGCAAATATATCAAATTTAATGTTGTAAATATTAGGCCAGGCAACTTCTAGAAGGCTCTAAATTTGCCCTTGGGCTAATATTCACCCCTTTTTTTTTCCTTGGGCCTAACTCAGCCTAGTCCTCAACTATATATATGCCTATGATCAATGCATAGAATCACTTCCTTGGGAGCAACTCTTGTGTCTATCTCTCTCCTCTTTCTCTTCCTCTCAATAGTCTCTATGCTACATCTTTGTGCATTAGACTATTCACAGTTAGTCCTAATTGCATAGTCTAGTGATTGACTTAGGACGGCTCTCTGCCACCTATCATCTACCTGTAGCTCGCCACCTATCAGCTACCCATAGGATGGCTAGTGGTCTTTTGCTACTGACCACATGTCAACTACCCACAAATTTTCAATGCTAGTACAAGAATATTGTATATTATTAATCCGAGCATGCAGATTTAGAACCGCATAAATCCATGCTTAAAGCATGTGCGACCACCATGCTAATAAGGTAGTGACATTGGCTTAGAGCGACCATCACGCTAGTTCTTAGAGTTATTTTAGTGCTGGTTGTAATTAGTTCTAAACCAAGGGCATATACACATCATTTGCCCTTGAGGATTTTTCTCTCATGTCGATATGACCCTTAACGGATCCCTTCTAGGGACAAGGGCCGTATCAACATGCCATATATATGTCGAGTGGCATGTCAGTATGGCCGTTGCCCCTAAAGGATATCCCACAAGGGCCATATCGACAATTGCATTTTTTTTTCACCTAATTTATGTTCTTAGCGTGCCATCGGGTAGGTTTGAAATCACACCGATGGTTGGAGTATCATGTTATTATAGAGTTTTGATAGTGCACTTAATAGTTTAAATCAAGTGGTTAATAATTAATCCTAAACCAAGGAAAATGTATTTCCTTGTGCAACCACCACATTGATTCTTGGAACTATTTTAATGCTGGTTGCATTTAATCTTAGACCTAGGGAAATATATAACCACCGCACTAGTTCTTGGAGCTATTTTAGTGCCGATGGATCTAATTTAGTATAGGTTGCAGTTAATCCTTAGCCAAGGAAAATGTATTTTTTTACAACCACCTTGATGGTTCCTGGAGCTAAAAGAGTGCTGCTTGCACTTAATCCTAAACCAAGAAAAATGTATTTTCTTGTGCAATAATTGCTTGTACAACAATCATACTAGAACAATGCCTACACTTGTGCACAACCTTCTACTTCTCCATTGGCTTTAATTTGAAAACTCCATGTCACAAAATTGGATTGGATGTACATAGTTGGCCTCTTTTTAGTTGTGTTCATGTTGATAAGGTCATTTTGGTCAACCGCATGGCTATCCTCAATGCTTTTGGAACCAATTTTCAAGGTATGACATTGATGGCAACAACCATGTCCCTAGCCAATATAACGACAATAGCATTGATGCTCTATCAACTAGGTCTAGAGCTAGGAGTCTATTTGGGAATTCAAAGCCTTATCTTCTCACTCGGGGGGGTCACTCATCATATGTAACCCTATCACGTGAGTTCAACAGAAGGATATTTTTTATTTCTAAAATTTACAGAAATAAATATACATAAGGGACTATTTAAAATAGTTCTTTAAAAAAATCACAGATTTGTATAGAAAAGGGGTACATTTTATTAATGAAAAATTTACAGATAAGGGATTTTAGAAATAGGCCTTGAATGCACGTGATATAGAGGGTTTATATATAGTGAACCCCCCGAGTCTTCTCAATATTTTAGAGAAGAGAGAAAGGCTGTGAAGCCTTATTGTACATAATTTTTATTTTATATGAATACAAAGATACTTTTTCTATAGTGTCCCATTTTGTGTGATGTTGTCATTGTATTATGTAACTTTATTTGTCGTTGGCATTAATTTTTCATTCACTATTCTGTTTAAAAGCATGAGGTTTACTAACTTTTTGCACTATAATGGTCATTTCTGAGCAATCCAGCAAGAATCACACCCTGGCACAGAAGGGAAAAGTGTCCAGCATCATGCAAGGAGCCCAAAAAAGTCAAAACCCACCATGCCATGGCACGTATGGAGCCTATTTGCACCATTGTAGGTTTGACTTTTTTGGGCTCCCCGTGTCAAATAGGCTTCATATGCACCATGGCAGTTTTTGACTTTTTTGGGCTCCCCACGTGGTGCTGAAGACTTTTCCCTTCTGAGTCACATAAAAAAAACTTCATTTGACCACTCAAATTCAGAGTCAACTTGCATAAAGTGATGGAAAGCATCACATAACATGTATAATAACAATGGAACAATAATAGAACATAAAAATATCTTTTATTCATTGGAAAAGATCTACAAAACAATTCAGATTACACCAAGTGAGCCTAAACAACATCTAGGGCCTAAGGAGGGAGGGATTGGAGTGGATGCACTTGGCGAGTGCGAGGTCCTTCTCCATCACTCTTGCTCTTTTGGCATGGATAGTGCATTAGTTTGGGTCTTCAAAAAGACCTACTGCCATTTGCTTTGTTGCCTCCTGAATTGCTCTCATAGCACCTGAATCGAAACGCACATCATCCTTGTAATGCTATGCTATTTCACATATAGCACGTTGGAAGGGTGCACAAGGAATGAGATTTTCCACAGTGGTCTGGACCTTGCGGATCTCTTGAAGTGCCTTCACACCTGACTTCTTGTGCCTCTTAATCTTTGGGGGACCCTGCACTGGCCTCTAGACATGGCTCCATGGACACTTCTCTGCTTTTACCTTCTTTCACCTCTCCTCCCTTGCCACCTCCTCTTCAGACTCCTCTTCCTGTCTCTGGTGGGTCTGTCAAGGTGGCCTCTTGCGCCTAGGGGTATGCTTTGTGCTTGGCCCCTTTCCCTTTCATTGAGGCTCTGAGTCAGGATGAGGCTCTTACTCAACTCGTACTATAGGCTCCTCATGTGTGATAATCTCGAGGTACAAAGGGTTGACGGTGCTCTTTTATGTGGTTTTCTTGGTTTGAGGATTGGGGCCAAGGTTCATCATATCTCCGAGCCCACCAAATACTTCCTCTTGTTGTAGTCCCTTTAATCTCTCCATCTCCTTGCTTTGCCTTTCTTGCTCCCCTTGTTGGTCTAGATGCTCCATGCCAAGACCCCACGGAGGAGGAAGGGGCATGACAACGGTTTGTAGTTGACCACGATGGATGGAACTATTTTTTCCCTCTTGGGAGACCTCTCTACTTCCATGGTTCTAAAGTTGTGTGGAAGGACTAAAAGGACCCTTGATCATGCTGGGATCCCTCATCATGCTGAGATCCCTAGAATCCCCTATGAGAGTCAGATGGTGGGGACTCGCTTTGCTAGGACTCCTGATGATAAGAACCACCTTCATATCCCTACTGATCATTTCCATGTTGGCCACTAGGACTCACAGTATGTTCGAAGGCCATGGAGTTGTGAGGAGGAGAGCCGGTTGCATCTAAATGGTGTCCAGTGGGTCTAGCAGTTTGTTTAACTCATGCCATAAAAACTTGTGGGTTCACCTCAAAAATTTTAGTGTACCACGTGCATTCAAAAGGAGGGATATTTTAATTCAAGTTTTGTTGAAATTTTAATAGGATTAAAATAACAGGATGGGTTTTTTTATTCAATTTTTTTTAAAAATCCGGTTAGTTCATAAGTAAAGAGGGGTGATTTTATTGGGGAAAAATTTTTAGTTCATTGGTTTTTAAAATACCCCTTGAATGCACGTGATCTGTAGGGTTTCTTAGTAGTGAGCCCCTCGAGCATAGAAATGAGGAATTTTAGGTTTTTTAAGTGATTTATATAGTCTTTTTTAAAGCACCTTAGGGTTTTTATTTATAGCCCCTTTTAAATTAGCATTTTTTGAGTGCACCCCCCCCCCCTCCATCTTTCATCACCCATTCGCTAATGCTAGATCTGCACCACCCTCCCCCCCAACCCACCCACCCCTCCGCCTTGCCATGTCGCACATGCAACTCTGCAATTTCCATACAAATTTGTGAATTTTGGAATCTGTAATTGACTCAAAATAGTGTTAAGTTTATTCATCAAACGTTTTACATTTGGGATTCTCTTAGGACCCAACCAATGCCTCCCCTATCTTACTCTACATTGCAACCAAAGTGCAACCCCTTGATTCCCTATTGAGTACTTCCAAGCAACACATCTCCCTGTCTTCTTGACATGTTGAACTGATTTTGTGAGACTTGAGACCTCTACCTTGTCACGCTTGAGAGTCCTAGCCTCCAGACATCTAAAAAACTAGTCGAACATTTCGTGTAGTGTAGTGCTTTGCGTGATACCACCCCCATGCCTTGTATTCTTGAAGTAGGCTACCTTTGCTTTATAGTGCGATTTAAACTCCATTCCTTGAGTATTCCAAATGGATAGAGGCCCCCATTTCTCCACAAACCATGGTGCATGTGCATAAAGAATATGATGTAAAAGAAAAACATCGTATTAGAAACATAAATTGACTCAAGGTTAAAGCACAAAATTTCAACCTAAGGAGGATTGCCATGTAATGTGTAATATGTGACTCCCCCCATGATTCTACCATCAATGATATGATATCTCCCCATGCTATCCTAAATCTCTCATAGTAAAGCTCATCTATTTGACCTTGTCTAAGCAACTTTAAAAATGCATCAAGCTTTGTCCACAGTTTTGCTCTCAAAGTAGCAATTCACAGATGTGAAGCTTGATTCATAGTAGTGTGCACTCACACAAAGATGTCCAGTACTCCCAACGTAGGGTGCTTTGAGCCAATATATGTTTTTATTTAAAGACTATTATGGATAAAATTGTGTAAGGAAAAAGGCATTAATATGTGTGTGTGTTTGTATGTGTGGCAATAGTATAATAAAATATGGTGTGCATAGGGCCCAGGGTTGAGGTGGCAGGGCATGACCATGTGCCACCCTTCCATGTAAGAGGACCCATAAGGTGTGATGTACATAATCCATGGTAGTAATATTATAAAATGTAAGGTGGCATGGCTCCTCCATGTGCCACCCCTCCACCTAGGCTGCATTTAGTGAGATATGGCTCAAAGTCCATGGGAGAAGTAATATAAAATAGGTGGAGATGGATATTATATTGGGTTATTCTCTCCATATAGGATAGGCTCATGTGGGGGAGGTATAGAAGGTCCAAGAGAGCAAGTTAAATAATGGGGAAAGTAGGATGAGGTGGCAAGATTCCTTGTGCCAACCCTCCACTTTTCCTCCTAGAGGTTTGAACATAGCCAATGGCCTCCTTCGTAAAACCATGGGAAAAATGGCCATAAGAAATAGGAGCCAGTGGGATCAGAAGGTCACTGAAGCCGTGTGGGCTTACAACATCACTCATAAAACATCTACAGGTCACACTCCTTTTGAGTTGGTATATGGTACTGAGGCCGTTTTACCACTAGAGATAGAGATTCCAGCTTTGAGATTGGCACAAGAACAGAGGATGACAGAAGATGAACATGTAGAGGTGGTACAACTTGAGAAGCTAGATGAGACCCGATGCCTTGAACTACACCAAATAGAGATCCAAAAGAATCGACAAAAGGCCCACTTGATGCTAAGATTCGCAAGGGATGGAAAAGATGCTTTGCTGAGGGGGATGTTGTGCTATGCTTTGATAACAGATTGGACCACCAAATGGATAAGAAGTTTCTACCACTGTGGACCAATCCATACAAAGTCATCAAGGAACGTAGCAATGGGTCTGTATAAGTTCAGGAGCTGCATGAGCCATATGGGAGGAAGGTGATCAACAAGCGTTATCTCAAGCCCTTCTTTGTGCATGATGGACCCAGGCATGGAAATGCTGTGCATTCCCTGCCTGGGGGGGGGAACTGTTATGGATAAAATTGTCTAAGGAAAAAGGCATTAATATGTGTGTGTGTTTGTATGTGTGGCAATAGTATAATAAAATATGGTGTGCATAGGACCCAAGGTTGAGGTGGTAGGGCATGACCATGTGCCACCCTTCCACCTAAGAGGACCCATAAGGTGTGATGTACATAATCCATGGTAGTAATATTATAAAATGTAAGGTGGCATGGCTCCTCCATGTGCCACCCCTCCACCTAGGCTGCATTTAGTGAGATATGGCTCAAAGTCCATGGGAGAAGTAATATAAAATAGGTGGAGATGGATATTATATTGGGTTATTGCCTCCACATAGGATAGGCTCATGTGGGGGAGGTATAGAAGGTCCAAGAGAGCAAGTTAAATAATGGGGAAAGTAGGATGAGGTGGCAAGATTCCTTGTGCCAACCCTCCACTTGTCCTCCTAGAGGTTTGAACATATTATAAAATTGGAAGAGACCAAGGGAGTATCATAGACTTGAGATATGGGGCTTGATTTATGTGGAAAAATGAGGCAAAGGGTTGTCGCACACAATTGAGAGTGTGTAACCGCCTAGCCCACAAGAGAGACTTTTCCACACACACCATACATGTGGGAGGATGCATTTATTGGGAGAGATCCCCTCTCTTAGCTATAAAAGGAGGGGGCTATTCCTTGATGAGACACGCTCATTCTTGTAAAGCCACCTAGCTAGTACTTTGATTTCTCCCTTTCCTTCCTTTCAAAATAAAGCATGGTCCTCTTTCCTTGATGTCTCCATCTTTACATTCCTCCTCCCATCATGTACACGCTTCTTTTCCCCCTCTCCCTTTCCCCTTGTGTCATAGTCTGCCTCTTCATTCCCTCCCCTTCTAATTCCTTTTCCCCTCCCATGATAACGTTTCGCCCTCACGTTCTCCTTTCCTCTATGGCCCTCGAGCGTCGCCATGCTTAGACTCTAGCCTCTGGTCCTGATTCCTTTTCCGGCTAATAACACTTATTTCATTAATTTTGGACTCACATGTCTACTCTTGGACTAATCCCAAAAATCCTTCCCAAATGAAAATTTTACTTTATGAAAATCTTATTCGAGAATCAAAAGTTCACTTTTTGGCAGCACTGTCATTTCGACGTAATAAATTTCACAATTTGTCTCTATGATGGTGCACTACTAATGTAAAAACTTCTATTAAATCCTACTTTTGTACTTCTTGTTTTTAACAATCCTATTCACATTTTAAAAAAGTCTTGAGTTATTAATTTAAATCCATAAAAAATCACTTTCAAAATAAAGAGTTATTAGTATAATTTAATGCAAAAGAATGTACTTAAAATTTGATATAGAAAACTATAACACTCTTGAAGTCCCAAAAATTTTAAAGATTAAAATAGACAAGAGATATGGAAGACTCTTTAAATGTGCTCCAAAAATAGTAATAGCTATGCTTGCAATTTCATGTTGTCATATGTTTACAAGAATCATTGCTCTCCATGAGCCTTTGTATAAAGCAGTCTAATAGTTGCCTTTTCAACAACTCAATTTTGCCTTGACAAATGTGTTAAGTACAAATGGGCAATCCTAACACTTGTTTGTTTGAATGTCCGATTCATCATCACTTTTTTCTTGGATGCCATCCTCATTCAATCTCATCAGAACACCATCATCTAGAGTCTTTATTGATGCTTGAATGGTATTGTCATGGGCATTCTTCATTTGCACCATCTCCTTCTACTTCCTCCTTAGCAAGCATCTTCAAAAACTCTGTAATATGCAAAATCATTGGTAGCAGTATTCTTATTTTTTCTTCTACATCATATCCCATGTGCTTCCTTGTTTTCTTTGTCCTTGATTTCCAAGATACTATGAATGTCTCTGTGGAAAGCTCTGAAAGTGCTTCATGGTTTGGGACCCATCCCTTTTTCAAACAGCCAATATATAGTGTATTGTTATCCTGGTTCTCCTTCCTACCCCTTGGCTCATACCAAGTACTATAAATGTTCAACTTTCCCTTGGTCATCCATGCTCACATCCACACTTTTGCAACCCAGAACTTAACATTCTCATGCTCATCGTCCGATAGTCGAACTCACAACAATACAAAGCAATTATAGACGCGCTTGGTAGATGCGCAAAATAGTGAGTGCATCTATAGGTGTTGCTTTAGTAGAGAAATTACGGGCGCATCTAAAAGCACATCTAACAACTCATCTATTTGCACGTGTATTAACACGTCTATTTGCACGTGTAAACTGTGAAAATACGGGCCCATCTAACATCGTGTTTATCAGAGCATGTATTTGAATGTGTATTAGCGCATTTATTTGCGCGTTTACACTGAGACTTAGATGCACATTTAGACGCGTAGATAGACACAAACCAGAGAATACAAAAAGTGAGATTTTGGTGTACATCATTGCTTCCCAAACATTGCCCATGATTACCAAAGCAGATAATTTTTTGCAAGCCCACATATACAAGAATTAAGTGAGGTGAGGAGAATGAGACAATATGTAAAATAGTTTTGCCAATATCAATGATGGGGCTACGATTCAATCTCATCCTCAATGAGATCAACCCTTGCCAAACTATCTACTTCAAAATCCAGACAAGTGTTTAGATCTACAAATACATTCAACCCACTACTACTTGTGCTACTCATGTGCTCATCGAAATCAGCATCTCGAATGGTAGGCTCGTCCTCATGGGTAATGGCCTCAATATCTGTATCTCCTATCTCATGATCATCCTCCTCTCTCATATCACGGTCATCATCACGTCCATGGCCATGATCATCCTCCATACGCTCCATATTAGTAAATGTACTATACATCACTTTGGAACGTGGCATAATAGGTATGACATGCCACCATCTATTATTATCCACCATTGGTTGATAGACAACCTAATTCAAACACAAATACAATCATGTTATTTTTCTTGCATCAAATATTTAAAAGCGAGTATTTTTATATGTGTGCACAGTACCTGTTCACATTGTTGTGGTAGTACTAGTGTGTCCTTCCTACTTTGCCAAAACAATGACGCCGCAATCTTGTGTGTTTCTCTTATCATCAATCCGTTGTGTTCGAAAATGCTTGCCCTCACACCATATAGCATTGAACATAGTGCACTACACCAAGAAAAAATCAATTAAATAAGCAATCTAAATTATTGAAAACTCCTAACTTATGCATAAGATTCTATATACCGACCTTGCTCATGCATCCCCTAGCATACTCCCATTCTTCCATTGTGATATGCATCCCCTCATCTTTCTCTGCTTTCTCCATTTCATCAAGTAGCCAATCCACATGAATATCCTTTGGAAGTGCTCTTAGATACTGAGGGTATGGCACACGAGATCCGTGGTGTGTACAAAAGAGGGCCCTTTCTTCTTGTCTTCTTGCCTTTGCATCCTCGTATCTTGTCACCCATCTTTTCATCACATCACTATTAAGCATGCAAAAGAGGTTGATACTATTATGCAACTCCGTGTCTATTACTTTGTTGCGTCCTTTCCCTTGAGGCACAATAGAGGTCATCCTTAGGTCTTCATCATCTCTCCATAGTCGTGGGAGAGAGCTATCCACATCAACAAGAAACTCAAAAATATATACAAGTGACTCTTGTACCAACCAACCCTCGGCCATGCTACCTTCGGGTCTTGCATTTTGTCTCATGAAGCCCTTCAAGGTCTTCATGAAGTGCTCGAGGAAGAACAACCATCGTGCATGTATAGTACCGCATATAGCAATCTCATCCACCAAATGAGATTTCAAGCCATATAATTGCTCTACACCTCTTTTGTTGCTCTTTGTAAAGGCTCCCTTCAAACACCTCATGCATCCAGTGTGGGAGTACGAATTGTAGTAATAGCGTGCTTCACCGTCGCCATCTCTAGCTTTGATAACATCCACAGGGCACGAGGTAAAAAAACACGCCCATTTGGTCTCTCTTGTGGCCAAGCTTCACACATCCTCCCTGTGGTACGTAGATCCTCCCTTATGCCTATGGAATCTCATGTCCCATTCAAATGCTTCCAAATGGTAGATGCCACATTCTTGAAGATATGCATGGGATCAAGCAGGTGATTGATCTTGAGGTGGGACCAATATGGTAAACGATAAAAGATGGAGTATCTAAACAAAATAAAGTGTTAGCGGGCAATCTTTACTTCCAGCCAATATAGCACATAATAGCTACAAACCCTTACCGGCTCATGCCAAGTAGTGGAGGGGTCGTGGAACCATCCCAAATTCTCATCCAATCTCCCACAGTGAGTGATTGTGGGAGGACTTCATTCCAAGGGTCAACATATCTAGGATGATCAGGTGGGAGAAATCGATGGTGATTCTCATAGATGACCTTATTCAATGTGTCTGCCCGTGAGGCAACTAGCGAAGGACCACAAACAGGACATGCATGGTAACCCAATGTAGTGAGACCTGAACAATAGATACAATTAAGAGTTGAAGGTGGCTTTAGGGTGCCACATCCTTTGCCTATTCATAATTAGAAGTGCAATGCTTACCTGAACACTCGCCATAGCCTGGGAAGTCATGCATCACCCACATCAAGACTGCTTTGCAGTTGAAGTCTCGTGATGAGGGAGGCCTGCTCACATCATGCACCTCGATACCTCTCCAAAGTATCTCTAGCTCATCAATCAAAGGCTCCAAATAAACATCAGGGTTTTTGAATTTATGTTTCCCTGGAATTAGAAGGGACAGCATAACATGTCCTTTCTTAATAGCCATAGAGGGTGGAAGATTGTAATTTACCAATATCACTGGCCATACACTGTAAGACGTGCTTTTGAGACCAAATGGGTTCACACCGTCCATACCCAATCCAAGTCTCAAGCTCCTAGGTTCTTTCTTGAAGCTTGGCCATGTATCTTCAATATGCTTCCACGCAGGAGAGTCCGTGGGAGTTCTCCACTTGCCATCGGTTGATCGATGGGAGGAATGCCATGACATGAGCTCTGCAATAGATTTGCACTTGAACATATGTTGGATGTGAGGGATTATGGGAAAATGTCACAAAACCTTATGAGGCATGTCCAAAGTTTTGAGATCTGCTCTATATCTTGCCTCTCCACAAGTAGAACACTCTCTTGCATCCTTATGTAGTCCACGAAACAAAACGCAATCGTTGACACATGCATGGATGTGCTTGTAATCTAATCCTCCAAGAGAGGTCACATGTTGCCTTGCCATATCTCTTGAGGTCGGTAATTTATTCTCCCTTGGAAGCATTTTACACAATAGCCTACACGTGAAGACCATAAATGAGGAAAAGCATTCGAGTAATTGACCCACTAGCATAATTCACCATGTTTGCAAAATAGACTTTAAAGCTTACTTGAGTAATGCATTCAAACTTGCATTGCTCCATCCATAGATGGTTTGCAAGTTTAGTAACTCAAGGGAGGCATGTAGAACAGAGAATGTGCACCCCTCAAACAGTGGAGTCGATGCTGTAGTAAAAAGATCATCTTGCTCCATGCTATCATCCCTCCCTTGATGGACATATAAATCTCACACCATATCATCAAACACCTCCTCCTCCATGGCTTCATGAGGTAATGGCAAAGGGCTACTATCACCATCACTCCATGCATCCGTAATGGTCCCTCCTGAAGATCCCACCTCATATCGCCGACGCTTTGCCTCCTCGCGGTGAGCATAGGGCAACATATGCGGGTGTGGCACTGCATCCTATATCAAATTAAAACGGGATCATAACTCAAACATATGAACACCCATAGGTATCTCAATCAACCTTAACTTACAAACCCTTACCCTGTTTACGGTCACATCCCATTCTCCATACTTTGAGATGTGATTGAGTGTAATCCTGTGTGCACGATACATGTTTCCTCGACATCGATCACATAGACATTCGATTTTTTGCTCCAACTACATTTCGCAATGGTGGATAGGGAGGGATTCATCCTCACTAGAGCTACTTGTTGAAGATGAAGACATCCTACAAACAAACAACCCACAAATTTTGCTCTTCTTCAAATGTTTAATTTTAAACTCTGTGGTGCATCTAAAGGCACGTCTAAAAGCGCATCTAAAAGCGCATCTAAAACCGCATCTACTCTGCGCTATTAGATGCACCTATAGACGCGGCTTTTAAACCTACTTTTAGCGTGCTTGCTTTGCTTTTCTTCACATTATACTTCGTGCGGCTTGCTTGCTTCCTTATTAGCAGATCCATAGTTTCGATGCTTAAGAGGAAGGCTCCCATACTTACTTCCAGGCTTACACTTAAGAGGAAGGCACCCACACTTACTTCTAAGCTTAAAGGAGAGGAGGATGAACAAGGAGGAGAAGCAACTTTGAAAAAGAAGAAGAACCTTCCATACCTCTATCCAAGGTAAGTCTTTTTACAGTTGATCTTTTTTGGAAGTTTGCTCTCTTTGGATTTGTACGTTGTCGTATCCAAAAAACGCATGATCTGGGTATCAGTGTCACGTTTGTATGTCGAGCGCAATGTCCTTTTCTACTTTTTAGAAAAGTCCGTTTGTCGAAGCGCATCTATAGGCGCGTCTCAGAGTGCATCTAAAACTGCATCTACAGGCACGTCTAAACGTGCATCTAGCCTGTTTGCAGACACAAACAGACGCATCTATAGACGTGTTGTTATATGCAAAAATAGATGCACTAATCAGATGCGTCTATAGACGTGCTTTGATAGTAATCCTCTCTTCCCTTCCCCTTTCTTCTCAGCTCATCAGTAATAAATTTTTTTTCTTTTTTCTAGTTCAACATGTGGCCAGGAAGCGCTTCCAGCTCACCTGATCCCTGGGATTCTATTTGGAGGGAATTATATAACCTTTTAGGACACCCTCCTAGTCCTGTGGAGTTATACGGGTATATGACGGGTACTCTAAACACCCCCCAGGAGTCGGCACTACAGACTCCAAACCACCCCACACCAGCTGAGATCACGCCAGCGGAGTCAGCATAGCCCAGCCGGCTACACAGCACAGGCCCATCTCCCATGCTGTCTTATGCCCCTTCCCCCATGCTGTCTTATGTCCCTTCTGCCATGCCGTCTTATGCCCCTTCCCCCATGCCGTCAGGAAGTCCTTCTGTCTCGCAGAGCCGTCGACGTACTCCTGCATAGTTGAGACTCGGTTCTCCAGCTACGAGTGGTCAGCGTAGTCCTATGCAGTCTCCAGCTATGAGTGGCCAGCGTATGAGCTCGACATGACACAGTAGCAGGCATAGTAGTAGGGAGAGCGGTGGGGGATGCATGGCACAGTGCTTTGGGAGGGGTGGCGATGGGGATGACGATGATTCAGATGATTTAGACGTGCCTCCGGGTGATGGTACGATATTCTATGACATCACTCAAACAAGAGGCATCTTGATGGATGCGCGGGGGAAGGACATCATGGCCTTCATGCACTCTGTAATTGCTAACAATTACAGAGATTGCTTTATCCACTTCAAAGACCAGCCAAAGAGGTTGGCTGATGAGACCCTCGCTGCTGTTTGCTCTAGGTATCCTAACCCCCCCAATTGCCAGTTCACAGATAAATGGGCCAAGTCAAAGATTGTTACGATACTTGGCAATAAAAGATCTTCACTTAAGAGGCAGGCATTAAGAGGCAGGCAGTAGCGGAGCTTGCCAGGCTCGAGGGAGGTCAACCACCAAGGGGCCCACCCCACACCAGTCACAAGCGTGAGTGGAAGAAAGCAATGAAGTCAGCAAGGGAGGACCCCAGTCTGCAGCACGTGGAGGCACAAAGGATCTAGATGGAGGAATATGGAAGCGCGCATTTTGGAGCAGGGGGTGTTGAATCATGGGAGGCCCAATTTGTAAGTATCGATCTCAAATTATATTGCTTATGTAGTTTATTAGGAGGTTGTTTCTTTGTACTAATCCGTCCGCAAATTGTGTCGTCTTGCAGTTTGAGATCGTGGGCAGATACCCTACTCCTGTGGAGACAGCCTACCATTGCCACCATCGCAGAGGAGATACATGGAGGCACTTCTATGATGACGGGTTGATTACTGAGGATCAGTATACCCGGGCTACTGGAGCGGCCGCCGAGGTATTTGAAAGTAATTAAATAATGCCAAAATTATAAGTAAAGATTTGATTTTTCATACATTGATATATGTTGTCCCTTGTTCACAGGCCCGTGCACAAGACGATGAGGAAGACGAGGAAGGAGGCGCAGAAGGGAGCACAGAAGGGAGCATGGAAGGCAGCAAGGATTAGTCGTAGAAGTAGTGCTAGCTACTCTTTTTTGTACTTAAAGCCACTGGCTTGGCTTCGTGCCTCTTGTATATACACTCCTCTTATTTTTTGTACTTGAAGCCACATGATGTGGCTTAGCTTCCTTATTTTTTGTACTTGAAGCCACATGACGTGGCTTAGCTTCCTTATTTTTTGTACTTGAAGCCACATGGTGTGGCTTAGCTTCGTGCTATATGTACATACAAGCACTTTTTGAGCTTTCAATTTTATTGCATTTTGGAGTTGTAATGTTTTATTTGGAATTGTAATTAAAATGTGGTTGGCTGTAAGAATTGAATTACATAATGTGGAAATGGGATTCTTGTAACTATATAGCATACACAACATACATAGCATTCTGTAAATTTAAAAAAAATATTATAAAGTGTGTCTATAAACGCATCTATATACGCGTCTCTCTGTTCGACAAGCGTCTATTTTTGCATCTATAAATGCATTTATAAGAGCGTCTATTTAAGCATCTAAATGCACATCTATACACACGTGTCTACTATATAGATGCGCTGGTAGACGCGGATCTCCAGACGTGAAAATAGATGTGCAAATAGACGCGCCCGTAAGCTTTTTATTTAGTTCAGTAAGTGCATCTATGTGCGTGTTCATGGGTGCTTTGTCTTATTGTGACTATAACAAAATCATCGATGTTTATGTCTACTTCCGGCATAAACTATTTCTTCCTTGGTCCACAATATGGACGTGGGAGTAGCAAGTCAAACTCATTTTCAAAGACATCAAACAATGGGCACAAGTCGTTACCAACATTTGGCCAAAATAAAGGCCATTTTGCCTTAGCATCATCTACTCGCATTTTCTCAAGATCCTTTATCAATTGATAGGTCTTATTAATTACAATAGCAATGTGTTCCTTCCAAGAGGACTTCCAATCAAGAAATCTATGAAGCATTTCCTGTTTGTATGTAATAAAAGATTTTAAGCCTTCTATTTCACCTTTAGATTTCTCATTGAATTCTTTTATAGGAGCCCATACTGGATGCATTTCTTTGCTCATAATTGAAGTTAAGAGACAGTAAGGTTCTTTGGGTTCCCATGTTGTACCATGATAATAGTGTTGCCACTACATCACTAGTTTTTCATCCTTTAAGAAAAAGCAAAAGTAGTGTGGGCTTTTATTACCAATCAGGGCATCACCACCTTTTGTTATGAAAGATAATAATAAAGATCTTCCAATAATACATCCTTTCAACCATGGAGCATACTATACCTTCCTTGCGGCCACCACCAACTTGCCTCCCACATTTTCTTATCAAGTCATCCATCATCTCCATGTCCTTATGTTTTAGCTCTCTTGAGACTGTGCTAAAAACCTGATCGGTATCCTCATGTGTGTGTCCAACCCACAAAATCCCAACTTCAACCTCATTGAAGATTCGTTGGATGACTAGTATTGAGAAAAATGCAAAAAAGAGTACATTGTTATTCTCTCGTCCACAATTGTCTGCCTGCATTCTCGAATTTGCTGGTAGGTGGCCTTTTTCTACATGTACACTGTGAATTGCCTTCATAATTGACGTTACAACTTGATTGCTATCATGTAAATGCAAGGAATCAATCCATATGTCTTCAAAAAACTTAAATCCATGCACTAACACTCCACATAAATGTGTCTTCAAAAAGTATTTTCCTTGTAGCTTAGGTGGAGTATTAATGAATCAAGGTAATTTTTTGGTGTTCTGATCCATACCATCTACAATAATGCACATGTACTCATTTGGATGAGAAATAAATTACCCCTTCCAAAATGCATATTTTAGTCTAGAATGTTGAACGATTCCATGATGAAATTCTCTCTTTTTTTTGTATGATTCTCTTTGTTCTAGAGACGTTGCACTCTCAAGTGCTTGCTTTAGATCATCACAATCACTACACTTTGACATTTTTTGCCTTTTTGGGATTTTAACATGTACAAAGCTCTTCTTCCAAAGAGTATACAAATTGTGAAAAGATGTCGGAGCATGCCCTCTTTGCCTCTCTGTTTCTCCAATAGAGTTAAATACTTCTTTTTTTGAGGTAAAGCATTTTCATGAATGTAGTCTTTTAAAATTGATGTTGCTGAGACCGTTGAGGCTCTTGTTTTGGGCCTTCTTGTGTTTCCATGAATGCTAAAATTTACTCCATACTTTGCTTTGTTAGCCAAATCGTAGTATGTGCCATGTGATAATCCTATAGTAATGCAATATGCATTATTGCAAATACTTTTTCCATTTATACGAGGCTTTGTCTGTTGTTCAAAATTTTTCTTTTTCATGTCATTTACCAAAAAGCAAGAGAGCCTCGTGAGTATATATTCATTTCTTTTGCTCCCTCTTCTTTGCCACACCTGTTCTCTGCATCCCTTCATGTCACATAAGTTAATGAAATGCATACAACTTCGCTTGCAACATGTAGATCGCATTTCTTTAAGCATAACATATTCATTCATTACTCTTATTCTCTTTGGTTTCTTTTATACATCTGCCTAGACTCGCTTTCTTTTCATGCATATGTATGTCCATTTCTTGTGTACATTTGTACACTTCTCCCTGTCAAATTTATTTGTCACTTTATTTTCATGGGATGTTGCATCCTTCATCTTATTACAATCAAAGTCAAATATCGAATAGTCCTTTGTTGGTTTCTTTTGTACATCCTTTTTTGAATTTGTACACTTCTCCCCGTCGAATTTATTTATCACCATGTTTTCATGGGATGTTGCATCGTTGATCTTATCACTATCAAAGTCAAATACTGAATAGTCCTTTGTTGATTTCCTTCTTGTCTTTAAAGTAATCTTCGGACCATTTGAGTCAATATCCATGTCATCCATGTTTGATAAGCCAACACTTTTTAACTCTTTGTACTCCTTGACAATGTGTATGAATTCATCCACTCCAGATGAGACATCACTTTTGAAACCTTTTGCTTTATTGGTACCAATAAACTTATCCACTCCCGACAAGATATCACTTCTACAGTTACTTAGTGCATTGAAATCATCCAAGTTTAAGGAGACAACACCAATGATATAAATCCATACCATCATTAGTAACTTTCATGATCCTCATCTTCGCAAATGACCACTGATCCGAGTGTTCAAACCCCAAAACTTGACCTTCCACTATGTTCTTATTTGCAAATGATATCATTTGCAAAATATCTCCCACACTGAAATCCAAAGAATTGCACTTTGTATTCCCAATGATATGTGGATAAGTCTCATCTCTATCCCATGCAATAAATGATTTATTGAAGGCATAACATCTCCAAGTACTTCCATATCTCCACACATATGCTTTAGCTCAACATGTGCACTAAGAATATTTGATACAATAACTGCAACCTTATCTTCACCAAGTCTTTGAAACTGACAAAGAGAATTTGGATCACTATCATGGATTGTAGCAAATGCAACTACTTCTCTTTGGCAACATAATATCACCTCCATCCTAGGAATGAAATCTGTTGCCATGTTCCTATGGAGCAATTATAAAAAATATTAGTCTCTTTTTTTTCCTATGAGTTGTAACTTTCTATTAAAGTACTCTTTTTTATTTAATTTTGATGGTGATACAAGGATATGGGTTTTCAATAATGGATTCATGTTTAGCATTTAGCTAATAGAATCTCTAATTTAAATTTGTGATTATAAGTTTTAGAATTATAAATGATAGTATAAAGAATTTAGTATTGAGTTGCATGCAATGTGGCACACCAATTACTTGTTCGGATAAGACACCTAGGAGCGTGTTTTTTGATGGATGTGCATCACACTAAGGGAAAAATAGTATTTAATGCTTGATCGACCATGAAAACCATATCGGATGGGCACAATACTTTGCACGTGCCTCAACCTAGGTAGTATTGAGTTGTAAGAAAAGCGGAGCACCCATCCCATAACTACTTGTTCAGATAACACACCTGGGAGTGCGTTTTTTTACGGTTGTGCATAACAGTAGGGGGGAAATGGTGTATAATGCATGATCGACCATGCAAAGCATATCTAATGGGCACAATACTTTGCAGACACCTCAACCTAGGTAGTATTGACTTGCGTGCAAAGTGGCACCCCGATCCAATAAGTATTTGTTCAGATAACACACCTAGGACCATGTCTTTTAAGGTTTCTTTTATGCTTGTGCATAACACTAAGGCAAAAATGGTATTTAATTCTTGGTCGACAATGCAAAGCATATCCGATCAGAATAATACTTTGCACATGCCTCAACCCAAGTGGTATTGATGTGCATGCAAAGTGGCGCACCCATCCCATAAGTACTTGTTCGGATAACACACCTGGGTGCACGTTTTTTGACGGTGGTGCAAAACACTAGGGGGGGAACGGTGTGTATAATGAGTGATCAACCATGCAAATCATATCCAATGGGAAAAATAATTTGCATGTGCCTCCACTAGGTGGTATTGACTTGCATGCAAAGTAGCGCCCCCATCCGATAAGTACTTATTTGAATAACACACCTAGGACCGTGTTCTTTTATGGTTGTGCACGACACTAAGGCAAAAACAGTGTTAAATTCTTGATCGACCATACAAAGCATATCCGATGGGTGCAATACTTTGAATGCACCTTAATCTAGGTGGTCTTGAGTTGCATGCAATGTGGTGCGCCCATCCGATAAGTAGTTGTTCGGATAACACACCTAGGAGCGAGCTTTTTGACGGATGTGCATCACACAGAGGCAAAAACGGTCTTTAATGCTTGATCATCCATGAAATGCCTATCCTATGTGCACAATACTTTTCATGAACCTCAACCTAGGTGTTATTGAGTTGCATGAAAAGTGGCACGTCCATCCCATAAGTACTTGTTCAAATTACAATCCTAGGAGCGCATTTTTTGATGGTTGTGCATAATACTAGGGGAGAAACAGTGTATAATGTGTGATCAACCATGCAGAGCATGTCCTATGGTCATAATACTTTGCACGCACCTCAACCTAGGTGTTATTGAGTTGAATGCAATGTGGCATAACCAATGGGGGAAACAGTGTATAATGTGTGATCGACCATGCAAATCATATTCGATCGACACAATACTTTGCACATGCCTAAACCTAGGTGGTATTGACTTGCTTGAAAAGTGGTGCCCCCATCCAATAAGTACTTGTTCAAATAACACACCTGGGACTGTGATTTTGATGCTTGTGCATGACACTAAGGCAAAAATGGTGTGTAATTCTTGATCGACCATACAAAGCATATCCAATGGTCACAATAATTTTCACACACCTAAACCTAGGTGGTATTGAGTTGCGTGCGATGTGCTGCACCCATCCAATAAGTACTTGTTTGGATAACACACCTAGGAGCGTGTTTTTTGATGGATGTGCATCACACTGAGGCAAAAATGGTGTTTAATGCTTGATCGACAATGCAAAGACGATTCGACGGGCACAATACTTTGCACATGCATCAAACTAGGTGGTATTTTCTTGCATGCAAAGTGGTGCATCCATCCCATAAGTACTTGTTCGGATAACACACCTGGGAGCACATTTTTTTAAACTGGTGCATAACACTAGGGGGAAAACGGTGCATAATGCATGATTGACCATGCAAATCATATCTAATGGGCACAATACTTTTCATGCAAGTCAAACTAGGTGATATTGACTTGTGTGCAAAGTGGTGCCCCCATCTGATAAGTACTTGTTCGAATAACACAGCTAGGACCGTGTTTTTTAATAGTTGTGCATGACACTAAGGCCAAACAGTGTTTAATTCTTGATCGACCATACAAAGCATATAAGTACTTGTTCAGATAACACACCTAGGAGCATGTTTTTTGATGAATGTGCATCACACTCAGGCAAAAATGGTGTTTAATGCTTGATTAACAATGCAAAGCCTATCTGATGGGCACGATACTTTGCACGCACCTCAAACTAGGTGGTATTGAGTTGCATCCAGTGTGGCACCTCCATCCGATAAGTACTTGTTCAAATAACACACCTCGGTGTGTATTTTTTGATGGATGTGCATCACACTGACGGTGTATAATGCATGATCAACCATGCAAAGCATATCTGATGGACACAATACTTTGCAGGCACCTCAACCTAGGTGGTATTGACTTGCATGCAAAGTGGTGCCCCCATCCGATAAGTACTTGTTCGTATAACACACCTAGTAGTTTGTGAAGTTAGTAGTTTAAAAAAAGGCATGATTCAATGGATAACCGATTTTGAGTAACAGTAGACATTAGAAAATTATTTGTGAGGTTAGTAGCTTCAAAAAAAGCATGTTTATTATGAAAACAATCGAGTCTAATTATTATGAAAACAATTGCGGTTAGTAGGATATTTATTAATCAAAAGAAAGAGAAGGGTGACATTAGAAAATTATTTGGAAGGTTAGTAGGTTCAAAAAAAGCGTGTTTATAATGAAAACAATTGCGTCTAGTAGGATATTTATTAATAAAAAAGAAAGAGAAGAGTGAAAGGAAAGGGAAAGGAAAAATACTAGTGAAAAGAAAGAAAACAAAAAGGAAAAAGAAGGGTACAAAAAAAAATTCTTAATTTGCCCTTCAAAAGTATAAAAAGGACTTCTTCCCTTCATTCATTCTTATCTCAATCAATTGGAGCAAAAAGCAAGAAGGAGCAAGAGGAGGAATCAAGGAGAGTCTACATTCTATCTACAAAACCTTCAACCAGCTGAGCCAGGTATAAAGAATTTATATTCATGTTTTCCTTTTCTTAAATATTTAGATAAATTGAGAGATAAATATTTAAGAAAGATAAATTGAGAGAGAAGAGAGAGGGGAAAAGAAACTTTTGGGAAGGAGAGGGAGGCCATGGCTGATGGGAGAAGCAGGGCTAGGAGGAAAGGAGAAGAGAGGTGATGGAAGAGAGGAGGGGAAGGAAGAGAATAGGACAGGGGAAGGGGAGAGGCCGATGAAGGGGAGAAGGATGACAAAAGGGGAGAGGGGAGAGGGCGATGGAAGGGAAGAGGGCAATAGAAGGGGGGGGTGATTTTTGGTGAGCTTTTTGTCACGAGCTTTTTTTCAATTTTCATGAATATTGCGAGCTTTTCATTCACCCATCTCCCTAGTGTCTCTATTCCATCCAGGAGCTGAGAGGGGGTGTTAGAGGCCGACATCTCCTGATGTCACGTAGAGAGAGAGGTCCTTGCTTATGGATATGAATGAACCTGACATGACAACTTCGTAAAGTAAGGCTTATGAAGTAATGGAAGGATCCTCGTGCAATACTATGTGTGTACAATAATGTGTGCATGGAATTTGGAAAAACCTTTCTTTGAAATCAAAATGAAGGTATCACGGCTTAGATTGGGAGGAGATGAGGAGAAATCAAAAACCAACATGAAGAGAAGTCCCATCCACACAGTGCACTATCAACAAATAAAGAGGTCAAGAGACTTTTTTTCACCTGCATTCCACTAAACAGTTGCAGGGCTACCTTGCCATGCCCATTCTGAGCACAACCAGCACTTATGTCACTCCAAGAGACCACATTCCACTCTGACATCTCTGTGAACACTACCCTTGCATCATTTAGGTTCACGCACTTGCAATACATATGGACGAGGGCATTCCCCACAATAACATCTGACTCCCATCATTGCCAGCAATAGTAGCATGGGTCACACGACCCTCTTCTAGGGATTTCATACAAGCACAAGCATCCACAACGCAGATGATGGTGATCTTGTCTCTGGCATGAGACCTTCAACCTGCATTTGGCCAAACAATTGCAGAGATTCTTTGCCATGCCCTTTATGGGCACACGCAGCAATCATGGCACTCTAAGAGATCACATCTCACTGTAGCAACTCTGCAACAAACACCACCCTCGCATCCTCTATGCTCCTACATTTGCCAAACCTATTGATGCCAACAACAGTGCATGGATTACTCTACCCTCTTCTAAGGCTCCGAGACTAATTCATACATTCACAATGCAGATGAAGGTGATCATGTCTAGTGCAATACCTTCAGTGTGCATTTGACCAAATAGTTGTATCTTTGCCATGCCCTTTTTGGATGCATTCAGCTATCATCGCACAATAGGGGATACAATTCTACTGTAGCATTTTAGCAAGAACTGGCCTTGCATCTCATCTAAGCTCCCACAGTTCCCTTACATATTGATGAGGGCTGTCCCAAGAACAAAATCCAATCATTTTTGGACAACATCCAAGGTAGTTAAGGGCTTGTAGTCTGGTCCCCACACCTCTGTCAAAGCATAATCAGAGCATATCCTCCTCTTGCAAAACCTAATCAAACTGTCACACCCTAACAACGTCTCTAAACTTCATGACCCTATTTGGCCTACTTATCTTTCACAAAATTTGTGCTACAGGTCCTGTACTATCTCCCTCAAGTCTTGAATTCACTCCACCCTCTCCTTAAGGTAGTTTCTAGCCAGCCTGATGTTGCCATACACAGCATGTCTAGAGATCATTGCACCCCATGCCCTTGCATCATCAAGGCTTTCACACTTGCCATACATGTTGATGACAACATTTTTTATAACATCTGACTCCCCTCCGTTGCAGCAACAGTAGCATTAATCACTCAATCCTCTACTAGGGCAGCCACGATGGCTCACAAATCCATAAGGCAAAGAGTAGCAATGCCTCCTTGCCAATCAGGGCACTCCATGAGATCACATCTCATTGTAGCAACTCTATAACGAACACCACCATCACATCCTCTCTGTGTTGGGATATCTCAAGGTGTATGCCTCAGGCACACCTTATGTTTCTATGTGTGAGTGCTAGAGGCACAGTTAGGTGCCCACAAGCACATTAGGTGGTGGAGAGCCACATAGGATGATTGAGAGAATCTAGGAGCAGATTGAGGAGATGATTGTGGAGCTCTGAAGTCATCAGTGATGTCAGTGAGCATGTATGAGGTGCCTACTTAAGGACCTCACTCTTCTTCATTCTACAAGCAAGTAATGCAAGTATTCTGAGTTTGTGTCCACTCTTTCCTTTCCTTTCAGCCTTCCAACATGGTATCAGAGCCCTTTGATCCCCCTTGAGCCCATTTCTACCACATCATCATCTTCTTCTTCATCTTCTTCTTCTCCATTTTCCTCTTTCTTCCCAAAATCTTTGAGAGCTTGGTTCTCCACCAACAAACGACCATTGCACAAACCCTTTGAGCTGAAAACTCCTCTAGTATGGGCAAACTTCCACCTACAAGCAATTGAAGAAAAAACGTCTGTGGTGGCTGCCATTCTCCAAATAGTGAATTTCTTCTATTGCTCAATACTCCTTGCTTGCTTTGCCATTGCCTGAGCCCTCTTAGGAGTAGATGGGCAACCTCAAGACAAAGATTTTGAGCCATTTTTTAGGTCATTTGGTTCAGTAATGAGGGAGAAATCGTCAAAACTCAATTTCAGACTCTAGCAACTCTCCCGGGCAAAAGTGCACACCATTTTGTCCAACCTCTATGTTGGACCCTCTCTGGTATATGAGCTTTCTTTTGCTTCAGAAAGCCCTCTTTTCCTTGCTTTGAAGAGTCAGCTACAAGCCCTCCAAGTTTAGCTTTTCAGTTTTGACAGTTTTGGACAAGTTTTTGAAGATGATGCTACATAAAATGCTACTCTAGCATTTCTGGTTTTTGAAGCTTTCAATAACTTTAGTACAAGTGTGGCTTCAGTTTTGTTTTGAATTACTAGACCTGGTTTTGATTGGAAAGTATTTATTTCACCCACTTCTATGAAGCATGTAAGAAGAAGCATCATTGTTTGAATATTGGTCACTAGTCTTTGCTACATCAAGTGCTCATATTTTGGAAGTCTTTCAGTTATTTTTTCCTTGTAAGAGAGATAGACACTGCCCAATATCTGGGTTAGACCCTCTCATCTCGAGGAGTTCAATGGAAAGGGCTTCCACACATGGCAGATGAAGGTGAAATTTGCATTGATGAGGGAGAACTTATGGGGACTTGTCAAACCGACTCCTACCGCTTCTTCTACGGCCTCCAATGCTGGAGAATCCTCAACTCCGACACAACCGGCAAGGGATCCAACTAGAGAAGAAAAATCATACGGTATTATTGCTCTTGCTTTAGGAGATGATTATATTCACCATATCTCTGACTTGGAGTCTCCTTCGAAAGCTTGGCAGAAGCTTGACATGATTTTTGGTGCTAGCTCTCACATCTCTAAACTATCACTTAAAATCTCTTTCTTTGAATTGAAGATGGCTAGTGGTACTACTTTAGCAACTCATGTCAACTATATGCGGAGTCTTATGACTCAATTAGCTTCTATCAACTCTCCTATTACTCCAGATGATGCTATGGCAGTGTTACTTAAGAGTATGCCTGAAGATTATGATCACATTGTTAGCACTTTGAAAAATCTTCCTAATCCTAATCTTGAAGGTATTATCTCTGCTCTCCAAGAAGAAGAAAGGCATATGGAGCTCAGGAAAGGCAATGACACTGCTTATGCTGTAAAAGTCCAGAAGGGCAAGTATACCCCTTGCAATCACTGTGGAAAGACAAATCACCTTTCAAAGGACTGCTTCAAAATTAATCCATGCAAGCACTGTGAGGAACAACCATAATGAGAAGTTTTGCAGAGCCAAAGCAAAGACAGAAAATGCAAATCTACTTTCAGTTAATGAGCCTCCACAAGATGAGGCATCCTTTGAAGATTATGCATTTTAAACACATCTCTATGTATGCTCCAGATCTCTCCTTTTATGTCAAGGTACTCAGCCTGGATAGTCCTCCAAAATGAATGAAAATAAACTATTGGGTTTTGTGTGTTTTGTAAACACCTCTGGTCACCTTATGATGTTGGCCATGTGTATGTTTTGCTCCATGGTACCTCCTGCAGACATTGTGTACATGTACATGCAGGGGAGAGAACCATTGGAAGGTCTTTTTGTATCCCTTTTTGTTTACCTTACACCCAAGGGAACCCTTGCTAGCATGAGAACCTAGCCATAGATTAATCCTTGACCACCATGAGATGGCATGAGAAACTATGAGACTAGATACATCCTTGACATAGCCTGAGGCATTCCCTTGAGGGGGGGTTTGTTGGGATATCTCAAGGTGTATGCCTCAGGCACACCTTATGTTTCTATGTGTGAGTGCTAGAGGCACAGTTAGGTGCCCACAAGCACAGTTAGGTGGTGGAGAGCCACATAGGATGATTGAGAGAATCTAGGAGCAGATTGAGGAGATGATTGTGGAGCTCTAAAGTCATCAGTGATGTCAGTGAGCATGTATGAGGTGCCTACTTAAGGACCTCAGTCTTCTTCATTCTACAAGCAAGTAATGCAAGTATTCTGAGTTTGTGTCCACTCTTTCCTTTCCTTTCAGCCTTCCAACACTCTGCTGCTGCATTTGCCATACATATTGATGAATTCCCCACAACAAAATCCAACTCCCATCTATTGCTAACAACAGTAGCATAGATTACTCTACCCTCTTCTAAGGCTCCCATGCATTGGAATATGAGTCTATCTGGCTTCATGCCACTATGTTGCATTTTCCCAAAAAGCTCGAGCAAGAACAGCATGCACATGTTTAGTGCATCCTGCAATCAAAGCACCCCATGACACTACATCTCGATAGGTCAGTTCATAAAATTCTCTATGTGCCTAAATAGTTGCAGGGCTATCTTGCCATGCCCATTCTGAGCACAACCAGTAATCATCGCACTTAGGAGACCACAACCCATTGTGGCATCTCTACAAACACTGCCTTTGCATCATCTAGGTTCACGAAATCGGCATACATATTGACAAGGGCATTCCCCACAGAGTAACCCCTGACTATGGATCCAAAAAAGAGCAAAAAGCATAGAGCAATAAAGACACTCTTATGCCACACAACCACCATGACCAAGGACATAGTATGTGTTACATGACAACCTCAACAAGAACATCAAAAGTGATGATCACAAGTATTACTGTCAATACTACATAGTTTATGGAAATGCTATTTTGTACTGATTGATCGTAAACACATGTCAGCAACAATATTGTCATTCTCTATAAAAAGACAATGGCGACCTAAGTTTTCACAAAGCCTCGCTATCCCAAAGCAACCTGCAAAGACATCGATGATGCAATCACCAAGGTCTGTGAATATTATGAGTATCCACCTACAAGAAGCACTAAAAGGGATTAGAGGATGTTTGACAATCCATATTTGTTTTCCTTGAAAGAACTTCAATTATACCCCATAATTTCAATCTGTGCTTGTATAGGGTCTTACTCGTGCAAGTAATCTGATCTTTCTGCCCCTCCTTGTAAGTTGATGCAACTTGTGTCCGTTTTGTGACATGTTTCGGTCACACTCGTGTAGCACTGATGTCTTTGCTAGAAAAAGCTTATTAGAGACATTTGCACCTGCCTGTCGATCCATGTGTGGGAGATCAGATTTTCCATGTGAGAAGATACCCATTTATAGATTGCGAACCTAATGGATGATGACACCTCAAGTTAGATACATCCAAATCATGCTTATTAGACCAATATAAACAAACATTTAAGTGATTTAATGTACCTCCTCTCCATCATCACATAAATAACCAAAGTCAAGAAGCACTGTATATGATAGATGGAGCTTGAACTCGGCCTTCTTCACATGTGCAAATATATAGCCCCAATGTTCTGGGAGAGAGCAAGTCACGTACCACCCCTGGTCTGCTATGAAATCATTGGCAAACTTTGCCACCCTTGCAAAGAGCTTGAGGGAGAATCTATTCCACTCTAGGCATGTAGTACTACTTATGAGTTCCACTGCCAAACTTGTGGGAAAATCTGCCCATACCAAGCGAACCACCTCGACACAAGAATTACCATTGTGTGGCAGACCTAGTGCTTTCACTTTTCTTAAAAATTCATCAACCCTACAATGAACAATTCAATCTCCCTAGATCAATGACTTATATTCCAAAATAGATTCTTAAATGTACGCATTTCTTAAAAAAAGAAACACTTATAGCTTTGGTGCATTTGACAACTGAATGATATCCTCTGTAATTACATCCATATATGCAAACAACTTTACATCTGCATCAAATCCTAGCTTGAAAGCTTCAGTTTGGCTGCAAAATCAAAAAATCATAACCAAGAAAGAGAGGAGTGATACTCACTAGATAAACTCGGTTGTTGATTAATGGAATTGGTTCTTGAAGCATGAAAATTGAGTCGTTGCTTTGTTCTCAGCTCTCGAGTCTTAGAGGACTCTACATTCTCACATCCGTTAAAAAACATGCTGCTAGGTGTGTTATCTGATCAAGCACTTATGCGATGGGCGTGCCACTTTGCATGTAAGTCAATTCCACCTAGTTTAAGGTGTGTGCAAAG
Source organism: Dipteris shenzhenensis (assembly GCF_047967505.1). Lineage (NCBI taxonomy): Eukaryota > Viridiplantae > Streptophyta > Polypodiopsida > Gleicheniales > Dipteridaceae > Dipteris > Dipteris shenzhenensis. The sequence goes on from NC_141626.1 coordinate 11,256,427, forward strand.
TATTGTGCCCATCGGATATGCTTTGCATTGTCGATCAAGCATAACACACCATTTTTGCCTTAGTGTCATGCACAACCATATAAAAACACGGCCATAGGTGTGTTATTCAAATAAGTACTTATCACATGGGGGCTCCACTTTGCACGCAAGTCCGTTTCAACTACGTTGAGGTGTGTGCAAAGTATTGTCACCATCGGATATGATTTGCATGGTCAATCACGCATTATACACCATTTTTTCCCTAATGATATGCATATCCGCAAAAAAACATGCCATTAGGTGTGTTATCTGACCAAGTACTTATCGGATGGGTGTGCCTCATTGAGAACATTTCAATACCACCTAGGTTGAGGCATACAAAAAGTTTTGTGCCCATCGGATATCCTTTTCATGGTCAACCGAGCATTAAATACTATTTTTGCTCTAGTGTCATGCACATCCGTAAAAAAACACACTGCTAGGTATGTTATCCGATCAAGCACTTAAGGGATGGGCATGCCACTTTGCATGTAAGTCGATTCCACCTAGTTGAAGGTGTCTGCAAAGTATTGTGCCCATTGGATATGCTTTGCATTGTCGATCAAGCATAAAACACCATTTTTGCTTTAGTGTCATGCACAACCATGAAAAAACACAGTCCTAGGTGTGTTATTCAAACTAGTACTTATCGGATGGGGGCTCTAGTTTGCACGCAAGTCTCTTTCAACTAGGTTGAGGTGTGTGCAAATTATTGTCACCATAGGATATGATTTGCATGGTCGATCACGCATTATACACCGTTTTTCCCCTAGTGGTATGCACATCCGCAAAAAAACACGCCCTTAGGTATGTTATCTGACCAAGTACTTATCGGATGGGTGTGCCTCTTTGACAACATTTTAATACCACCTAGGTTGAGGTATAGAAAAAGTATTATGCCCATCGGATATGCTTTGCATGGTCAATCGAGCATTAAATACCATTTTTCCCTTAGTGCCATGCACATCCATAAAAAAACACGCTGCTAGGTGTGTTATCCGATCAAGCACTTGTGCGATGGGAATGCCACTTTGCATGTAAGTCAATTCCACCTAGTTGAAGGTGTGTGTAAAGTATCATGCCCATCGAATATGCTTTGCATGGTCAATCGAGCATTAAATACTATTTTTGCTCTAGTGTCATGCACATCCGTAAAAAAACACGCTGCTAGGTGTGTTATCTGATCAAGCACTTATGCGATGGGTGTGCAACTTTGCATGTAAGTCAATTCCACCTAGTTGAAGGTGTGTGCAAAGTATTGTGCCCATCCGATATGCTTTGCATTGTCGATCAAGCATAACACACCGTTTTTGCCTTAGTGTCATGCACAACCATACAAAAACATGGCCATAGGTGTGTTATTCAAATAAGTACTTATCAGATGGGGGCTCCACTTTGCACGCAAGTCCATTTCAACTACGTTGAGGTGCGTGCAAAGTATTGTCACCATCAGATATGATTTGCATGGTCGATCACGCATTATACACCCTTTTTTCCCTAATGATATGCACATCCGCAAAAAAACACGCCATTAGGTGTGTTATCTGACCAAGTACTTATCGGATGGGTGTGCCTCATTGAGAAAATTTCAATACCACCTAGGTTGAGGCGTACGAAAAGTTTTGTGCCCATCGGATATCCTTTGCATGGTCAATCGAGCATTAAATACTATTTTTGCTCTAGTGTCATGCACATCCGGAAAAAAACACGCTGCTAGGTATGTTATCCGATCAAGCACTTATGGGATGGGCATGCCACTTTGCACGTAAGTTGATTCCACCTATTTGAAGTTGTGTGCAAAGTATTGTGCCCATTGGATATGCTTTGCATTGTCGATCAAGCATAAAACGCCTTTTTTGCCTTAGTGTCATGCACAGCCATGAAACAACACGGTCCTAGGTGTGTTATTCAAACTAGTACTTATCAGATGGGGGCTCTAGTTTGCACGCAAGTCTGCTTCAACTAGGTTGAGGTGTGTGCAAAGTATTGTCACCATCGGATATGATGGTCGATCACGCATTATACACCATTTTTTCCCTAGTGGTATGCACATCCGCAAAAAAACACGCCCTTAGGTATGTTATCTGACCAAGTACTTATCGTATAAGTGTGCCTCTTTGACAAAATTTTAATACCACCTATATTGAGTTATAGGAAAAGTATTATGCCCATCGAATATGCTTTGCATGGTCGATCGAGCATTAAATACCATTTTTGCCTTAGTGCCATGCACATTCGTAAAAAAACACGCTGCTAGGTGTGTTATGCGATGGGAATGCCACTTTGCATGTAAGTCAATTCCACCTAGTTGAAGGTGTGTGCAAAGTATCGTGCCCATCGGATATGCTTTGCATGGTCGATCGAGCATTAAATACCATTTTTGCCTTAGTGCCATGCACATCCGTAAAAAAACACGCTGCTAGGTGTGTTATCTGATCAAGCACTTATGCGATGGGCATGCCACTTGGCATGTAAGTTAATTCCACCTATTTGAAGGCGTGTGCAAAGTATTGTGCCCATCGGATATGTTTTGCATTGTCGATCAAGCATAACACACCGTTTTTGCCTTAGTGTCATGCACAACCATATAAAAACATGGCCATAGGTGTATTATTCAAATAAGTACTTATTAGATGGGGGCTCCACTTTGCACGCAAGTCCATTTCAACTACGTTGAGGTGCATGCAAAGTATTGTCACCATCCGATATGATTTGCATCGTCGATCACGCATTATACACCCTTTTTTCCCTAATGATATGCACATCCGCAAAAAAACATGCCATTAGGTGTGTTATCTGACCAAGTACTTATCAGATGGGTGTGCCTCATTGAGAACATTTCAATACCACCTAGGTTGAGGTGTACGAAAAGTTTTGTTCCCATCGGATATCCTTTGCATGGTCGATCCAGCATTAAATACTATTTTTGCTCTAGTGTCATGCACATCCGTAAAAAAACACGCTGCTAGGTATGTTATCCGATCAAGCACTTATGGGATGGGCTTTCCACTTTGCATGTAAGTCGATTGCACCTAGTTGAAGGTGTGTGCAAAGTATTGTGCCCATTGGATGTGCTTTGCATTGTCGATCAAGCATAAAACGCCGTTTTTCCCTTAGTGTCATGCACAACCATGAAAAAACACGGTCCTAGGTGTGTTATTCAAACTAGTACTTATCGAATGGGGGCTCTAGTTTGCACGCAAGTCTGTTTCAACTAGGTTGAGGTGTTTCCAAAGTATTATCACCATCGGATATGATTTGCATGGTCGATCACGCATTATACATCGTTTTTTCCCTAGTGGTATGCACATCCGCAAAAAAACACACCCTTAGGTATGTTATCTAATCAACTACTTATCGGATGGGTGTGCCTCTTTGACAACATTTTAAGACCACCTAGGTTGAGGTATAGGAAAAGTGTTATGCCCATCGGATATGCTTTGCATGGTCGATCGAGCATTAAATACCATTTTTGCCTTAGTGCCATGCACATCCGTAAAACAACACGCTGCTAGGTGTGTTATCCAATCAAGCACTTGTGCAATGGGAATGCCACTTTGCATGTAAGTCAATTACACCTAGTTGAAGGTGTGTGCAAAGTATCGTGCCCATCGGATATGCTTTGCATGGTCGATCGAGCATTAAATACCATTTTTTCCTTACTGCCATGCACATCCGTAAAAAAACACGCTGCTAGGTGTGTTATCTGATCAAACACTTATGCGATGGGTGTGCCACTTTGCATGTAAGTCAATTCCACCTAGTTGAAGGTGTCTGCAAAGTATTGTGCCCATCGGATATGTTTTGCATTGTCGATCAAGCATAACACACCGTTTTTACCTTAGTGTTATGCACAACCATATAAAAACACGGCCATAGGTGTGTTATTCAAATAAGTACTTATTAGATGGGGGCTTCACTTTGCACGCAAGTTCATTTCAACTACGTTGAGGTGCATGCAAAGTATTGTCACCATCAGATATATTTGCATGGTCGATCATGCATTATACACCCTTTTTTCCCTAATGATATGCACATCCGCAAAAAAACACGCCATTAGGTCTGTTATCTGACCAAGTGCTTTTTAGATGGGTGTGCCTCATTGAGAACATTTCAATAACACCTAGGTTGAGGCATACGAAAAGTTTTGTACCTATCGAATATCCTTTGCATGGTCGATCAAACATTAAATACTATTTTTGCTCTAGTGTCATGCACATCCGTAAAAAAACACGCTGCTAGGTATGTTATCCGATCAAGCACTTATGGGATGGGCGTGCCACTTTGCATGTAAGTCGCTTCCACCTAGTTGAAGTTGTGTGCAAAGTATTGTGCCCATCGAATATGCTTTGCATTGTCGATCAAGCATAAAACACCGTTTTTGCCTTAGTGTCATGCTTAACCATGAAAAAACACAGTCCTAGGTGTGTTATTCAAACTAGTACTTATCGGATGGGGGCTCTAGTTTGCACGCAAGTCTGTTTCAACCAGGTTGAGGTGTGTGCAAAGTATTGTCACCATTGGATATTATTTGCATGGTCGATCACGCATTACACACCATTTTTTCCTCAGTGGTATGCACATCCGCAAAAAAACACGACCTTAGGTATGTTATCTGACCAAGTACTTATCGGATGGGTGTGCCTCTTTGACAACATTTTAATACCACCTTGGTTGAGGTATAGGAAAAGTTTTATGCCCATCGGATATGCTTTGCATGGTCGATCGAGCATTAAATACCATTTTTGCCTTAGTGCCATGCACATCCGTAAAAAACACACGCTGCTAGGTGTGTTATCCGATCAAGCACTTGTGCGATGGGAATGCCACTTTGCATGTGAGTCAATTCCACCTAGTTGAAGGTGTGTGCAAAGTATTGTGCCCATCAGATATGCTTTGCATGGTCGATCGAGCATTAAATACTATTTTTGCTCTAGTGTCATGCACATCTGTAAAAAAACACGTTGCTAGGTGTGTTATCTGATAAGGCACTTATGCGATGGGTGTGCCACTTTGCATGTAAGTCAATTCCACCTAGTTGAAGGTGTGTGCAAAGTATTGTGCCCATCGGATATGCTTTGCATTGTCGATCAAGCATAACACACCATTTTTGCCTTAGTGTCATGCACAACCATATAAAAACACGGCCATACGTGTGTTATTCAAATAAGTACTTATCAGATGGGGGCTCCACTTTGCACGCAAGTCCGCTTCAACTACCTTGAGGTGCATGCAAAGTATTGTCACCATCAAATATGATTTGCATGGTCGATCACGCATTATACACCATTTTTTCCCTAATGATATGCACATCCGCAAAAAAACACGCCATTAGGTGTGTTATCTGACCAAGTACTTATCGGATGGGTGTGCCTCATTGAGAAAATTTCAATACCACCTAGGTTGAGGAGTACAAAAAGTTTTGTGCCCATCGGATATCCTTTGCATGGTCGATCGAGCATTAAATACTATTTTTGCTCTAGTGTCATGCACATCCGTAAAAAAACACGCTACTAGGTATGTTATCCGATCAAGGACTTATGGGATGGGCGTGCCACTTTGGATGTAAGTAGATTCCACCTAGTTGAAGGTGTGTGCAAAGTATTGTGCCCATCGGATATGCTTTGCATTGTCGATCAAGCATAAAACTCCGTTTTTGCCTTAGTGTCATGCACAACCATGAAAAAACACAGTCCTAGGTGTGTTATTCAAACTAGTACTTATCGGATGGGTGCTCTAGTTTGCACACAAGTCCGTTGCAACTAGGTTTAGGTGTGTGCAAAGTATTGTCACCATCGGATATGATTTGCATGGTCGATCACGCATTATATACCGTTTTTTCCCTAGTGGTATGCACATCCGCAAAAAACATGCCCTTAGGTATGTTATCTGACCAAGTACTTATCGGATGGGTGTGCATCTTTGACAAAATTTTAATACCACCTAGGTTGAGGTATAGGAAAATTATAATGCCCATCGGACATGCTTTGCATGGTCGATCGAGCATTAAATACCATTTTTGCCTTAGTGCCTTGCACATCCGTAAAAAAACACGCTGCTAGGTGTGTTATCTGATCAAGCACTTATGCGATGGGAATGCCACTTTGCATGTAAGTCAATTCCACCTAGTTGAAGGTGTGTGCAAAGTATCGTGCCCATCGGATATGCTTTGCATGGTCGATCGAGCATTAAATACCATTTTTGCCTTAGTGCCATGCACATCCGTAAAAAAACACGCTGCTAGGTGTGTTATCTGATCAAGCACTTATGCGATGGGCGTGCCACTTTGCATGTAAGTCAATTCCACCTAGTTGAAGGTTTGTGCAAAGTATTGTGCCCATCGGGCATGCTTTGCATTGTCGATCAAGCATAACACTCCGTTTTTGCCTTAGTGTCATGCACAACCATATAAAAACACGGCCATAGGTGTGTTATTCAAATAAGTACTTATTATATGGGGGCTCCACTTTGCATGCAAGTTTGTTTCAACTATGTTGAGGTGCATGCAAAGTATTGTCACCATCGGATATGATTTGCATGGTCGATCATGCATTATACACCGTTTTTTCTCTAGTGGTATGCACATCGCAAAAAAACACGCTCTTAGGTATGTTATCTGACCAAGTACTTATCGGATGGGTGTGCCTCTTTGACAAAAATTTAATACCACCTAGGTTGAGGTATAGGAAAAGTATAATTCCCATCGGATATGCTTTGCATGGTCAATCGATCATTAAATACCATTTTTGCCTTAGTGCCATGCACATCCGTAAAAAACACGCTGCTAGGTGTGTTATCCGATCAAGCACTTATGCGATGGGAGCGCCACTTTGCATGTAAGTCAATTCCACCTAGTTTAAGGTGTGTGCAAAGTATCGTGCCCATCGGATATGCTTTGGATGGTCGATCGAGCATTAAATACCATTTTTGCCTTAGTGCCATGCACATCCGTAAAAAAACACGCTGCTAGGTATGTTATCCGATCAAGCACTTATGGGATGGGCGTGCCACTTTGCATGTAAGTCAATTCCACCTAGTTTAAGGTTTGTGCAAAGTATTGTGCCCATCGGATATGCTATGCATTGTCGATCAAGCCTAAAACACCGTTTTTGCCTTAGTGTCATGCACAACCATGAAAAAACACGGTCCTAAGTGTGTTATTCAAACAAGTACTTATCGGATGGGGGCTCCACTTTGTACGCAAGTTTTTTTCAACTATGTTGAGGTGCGTGCAAAGTATTGTGACCATTGGATATGATTTACATGGTTGATCATGCATTATACCCCGTTTTTGGCCTTGGTGTCATGTACAACCGTCAAAAAACACGGCCGTTGGTGTGTTATTCAAATAAGTACTTATCGGATGGGGGATCCACTTTGCATGCAAGTATTTTTCAACTATGTTGAGGTGCGTGCAAAGTATTGCCACCATCGGATATGCTTTGCATGGTCGATCACACATTATAAACCATTTTTTCCCTAGTGATATGGACATCCACAAAAAAACGCGCCATTAGGTGTGTTATCTAACCAAGTACTTATTGGATGGGTGTGCCTCTTTCAAAACATTTCAATACCACCTAGGGTGAGGTTTAGGAAAAGTGTTGTGCCCATCGGATATCCTTTGCATGGTCGATCGATTTAATACTATTTTTGCTCTAGTGTCATGCACATCCGTAAAAAAACACGCTACTAGGTATGTTATCCGATCAAGCACTTATGGGATGGGCGTGCCACTTTGCATGTAAGTCGATTCCAACAAGTTGAAGGTGTGTGCAAAGTATTGTGCCGATCGGATATGTTTTGCATTGTCGAACAAGCATTAAACACTATTTTGGCCTTAGTGTCATGCACAATCGTCAAAAAATGTAGTCCTAGATGTGTTATTCGACTAAGTACTTATGGGATGGGCACGCCACTTTGCATGTAAGTCAATAATACCTAGGTTGAGATGTGTGCAAAGTAGTGTGATGATCGCATATGCGTTGCATTGTCGATTAAGCATAAATTAGCATTTTTGCCTTAGTGTCATGGACAACAACCAATAAAAAACATGGTCCTAAGTGTGATATTCTAAAAAGTACTTATTGAATGGGCGTTCCACTTTGCATGGAATACCATACCACCGCTTTTGAGGCACGTGCAAAGTATTGTGCCCATCGGATATGCTTTACATGGTAGATTGAGTATTAAATACCGTTTTTTGCCTTGGTGTCATGTACAACGGTCAAAAAACACGATCGTAGGTGTATTTTTCAAACAAGTACTTATCGGATGGGGATACCACTTTGCACACAAGTCAATATTGCCTAGGTTGAGGAATGTGTAAAGTCTTCTGTCCATTGGATATGCTTTGCATAGTCGATCTCACATGATACACCATTTTGTTCCTAGTGTTATGCATAATCGTCATAAAATACGTTTGGAGGTGTGTTATCCGAACAAGTACTTATGAGATGGGTGCACCACTTTGTATGCAAGTCAATAAGACCTAGGTTGAGGCATGTACAAAGTTTTGTGCTTATCAGAGAAATGTAGATGCGATAATATTAGAAAATTCTCGGTATGTGTATATGTGTGTGTGTGTGGCAAACAATTTTGATACAAAGTAAACACCTAGTGCACAAATTATGCACTTCATACCTTGAGTAAATAAGCTTGTTGATGAGGATAAATATGCCCTTGAATAAAAGCACAGTTGTTGTATGACCACAATAGGATCGCTTTGACACCTGTGATTTTGCCCATATGTAAGTTTGCAAATAGTATAAAAAATCCTATAATAATATATTAATAGTTTGCAAATGTGTATAGCAAGTGAGTAATGGGAAGTGGAAGTGGAAATGAGGAGGGAGGAGTGGAATGGGAGAGGGAAGTAATAAGGGTGTATGATAATAAGTATAAAAAATAGTATAATAATATATTAATAGTTTTCAAATGGCAAGTGAGTTATGGGAAGTGGAAGTGAGAGTGGGGAGGGAAGAATGGAATGGGAGAGGGGAAGGTAATAGGGGAGTAGGATAATAAGGGAGTGAAATGAGTGAGGGAGTTAATAGGGGATGAAAAAGAGGAGGGTGAGATGGGGAAATATGGGATTTTGGGAAATGGGAGGAGTATGGGACGTGGTGGAAATGTGGGATGGGAGTGGTGGCAATGGGGAGGAAGAAGAAATGGATGGATGGGGGGAGGGCTAATGGAAGATTGGGATGAGGGATGGGGGTCCAATGGGAGAGGGGGAGTAATGGGAGGCAATGGGAGAGGGGATAAATGAAAAGCCAATAGGAGAGAGGGGAGGAATGGAAAGCCAATAGGAGAGGAGAAGGAAAACCTAATTTTTCTTATATATAGTCTTCCTTCTTCATTCATCTCCCCTCATTTCATTCACTGAAGCAAGAAAGCAAGGACGATCAAGAGAGCAAGGAAGGAAGAGCAAGAAAGTAAGAAAGAGAAAACTTACAAACTTTTTCCAGGTACTTGCAAATTTTTTTGATTAATTTTTTTTCTAGATTTTTTTTTAAAATTTGAAGAGAGAGGAACTAGAGAGAGAAAGGTTCAGGGGAGGCCCCTCTCAGCCCCTCCCACCCCCTTCCCCCCCACCCACCCCCCTCCCCGCCCCCGAGCTGGCAGCCGCGGCTCCCAGCCCCCCCCCTCTCAGCCCCTCCCACCCCCTTCACCCCTCCCACCCAACCCCCTCCTCGCCCCCGAGCTGGCGGCCACAGCCGCCAACCCCCCCCTCTCAGCCCCTCCCACCCCCTTCCCCCCCACCCACCCCCCTCCTCGCCCCCGAGTTGGCGGCCGCGGCCACCAGCCGCCCCCCCTCTCAGCCCTCCACCCCCTTCCCCCCCACCCACCCCCCTCCCCGCCCCTACCAGCGCCGCCAGCCCCTCCACTCCCTTCCCTCTCCCCCCCCCTTCCCCCCCTCTAGGCCGCCAGCCCCCCCTCCCCCCTTCCCCCCTCCATGGGAGACCCAGTCCCCCCCTTCCCCTTCCCTCCCTCCTCCTTTCCTCCCTCTACTCAACCCCACCCTCTCCCTCCCTTCCTCCTCCCTTCCCTCCAGTCCCTCCATCCTCTTGGGCTCGGGGGCAGGGAGAGGGTTGGGTGGGAGGGACTGAGAGGGGGGGGCTGGCAGTCGCGGCCGCCCGGGGGTAGGGAGGGGGTTGGGTGGGGGGGGAAGGGGGTGGGAGGTGTGAAGGGGGTGGGACGGGTTGAGAGGAGGGGGGGGCTGGCGACCGCGGCCGCCAGCCCGGGGGAAGGGGGGGAAGGCTGGGGGGTCGCGAAGGGGGGGGGAGGGCTGAGAGGGGGGGAAGGGGGTGGGAGGGGTTGAGAGGAGGGGGGGCTAGTGGCCACGGCCGCCAGCCCAGGAGAAGGGGGGTGGGGAAGAGGGGGGGGAGGGCCAGGGGGTCACGAAGGGGGGGGAGGGCTGAGAGGGTGGGAAGGGGGTGGGAGGGGTTGAGAGGAGGGGGGGGCTGGCGACCGCGCCCAGGGGAAGGGGGGGTGGGGAAGAAGGGGGGAGGGCTGGGGGGCTGGGGGGTCGCGAAGGGGGGGTGGGGAAGAGGGGGGGGGAGGGCTGAGAGGGGGGGGCTGGCAGCCGCGGCCGCCAGCCCGAGGGAAGGGGGGGGGGAGGGGGGGGGAGAGGGGGTTAAGGGGGGGGACGGGGGTGGCAGGGGGGGTGCAAGAGGGGGCTGGGGGCCGCGAAGGCGGGGCTGGGAAAGAGGGGTGCGAGAGGGGGGGGCTGGCGGCCATCACCGCTAGCCCGAGCCCCCTTCGCGGCCCTCGGGCTGGCGGCCATCGCCGCTAGCCCGAGGGCCGCGAAGGGGGTTAGGGAAGAGGGGGGGGAGGGCTGAGAGGGGGGGCGCGAAGGGGGGTGGGGAAGGCGCGAAGGGGGGGGTGGGGAAGAGGGGTGCGAGACGGGGGGGCTGACAGCCGCGGCCGCCAGCCAGGGGGGAAGGGGGTGTGGAGGGTTAAGGGGTTGGGAGGGTGAGGAAGAGGGGGGGGAGGGCTGAGAAGGGGGGGGCTGGCAGTCGCGGCCGCCAGCCCGAGGGAAGGGGGGAGGGGGGGGGAGAGGGGTGGGGAAGGGGGGTGGGGGTGGAGGGAGGTGTGAGAAGGGGGGGGCTAGCGGGCCGCAAAGGGGGAGTGGGGAAGAGGGGTGCGAGAGGGGGGGGGCTAGCGGCCGCGCCACCAGCCAGGGGCTGCGAAGGGGGGTGGGAAAAGGGGGGGAGGGTTGAAAGGGGGTAGGGGGGAAGAAGGGGTAGGGAAGGAAGGGGGTTAGTGGGGGGAGGGCTGGCAGCCACGGCCGCCAGCCCTAGGCAAGGGGGGAAGGGGGTGTGGAGGGTTAAGGGGTTGGGATGGGGCCGAGGAAAGGGGGTGGGACGGGGACGAGAGAGGCGAAAGGGGAGGGGGGGAGTGGGAGTGGAGGGGTCGATGGGGGGAGGGGTTTTGGCGGCGGAGGGAGGGAGGGGAGGGGAGGCGAGGGGAGGGCGGGGGGTCGAGGGAGGGAGGAGTTTTGGCAGCGGAGGGAGGGGGAGGGAAGGGGAAAGGGGGGGGAGGGGAAAGGGGGGGAGGGGGGGGGTCGAGGGATGGAGGGAGGGAGGGAGGGGAGAGGAAGGAGAGAGAGGAGAGGGAGAGGAGAGGAGGGAGCAGAAGGGAGAGAGAGGGAGAGGAGGATTTGACTTACTATCACGAGCAAGAGCGACAAATAAGATTTGACTTATGAGAATAATGAAAAGGACTTACGAGAAGAATGAAAAGGACTTACGAGAAGAAAGTATCGAGAAGAATGTTGAAGAAAGTATCAAGAAGAATGTTGAACACAAATTTGAAGTATCAAGAAGATGTTGAACACAAATTTGAATTCAAAAGGAATGTACAAGAAGAAAGTATGAGAATAATGTTGAACACAAATTTGAATTCAAATTTATAATGAATTCAAATTTCCCTCTCTTTTTTGAAAATTCAAATTTATGCGTAGGAGGAGTGGGCTAGTTTTCTTATATATACTTTTCTTTCCATTCATTCATTTTAACTCTCTCCTCATTTCATTGAAGCAACCAAGAGCGGAAGAGAAAGGATAAGCAGAGCCTTACTTTTTTCACTTTTTCCAGAGAAGCGGAGCCTTACTTTTTTCACTTTTTCCAGGTTACTTGCATTCTTTTTCATTCGTCTTGTAATTCTTTTTCTTTACTTACAATTCTTTTTCAATTAGTTTCTTGTTAAAGTTTTTGAGTTATATTTCTTAAAATTCGTCTTGTAATTCTTTTTCTTTACTTATAATTCTTTTTCAATTAGTTTATTCTTAAAGTTTTTGAGGAGGGTAGTCTTTTAGAAGGCATTACAATTCTTTTTAAATTAGTTTCTTATTTGAGTTATTGAGTTCTATTTTAATTAGTTTTTTATTTATATTTGAGTTCGTAAATTTGAGAAATGAGAGAATAGGAGGGAGAGAAAGAGAGAGGAGAGAGGAGAGAGGAGAGAGGGAAAGAGAGAAATTAAGAGAGAGAAGAGGGGCTCCTTAAATGAGAGAGGAGAGGGAGAGAGGGAGAGAGAAAGAGATTCACAGAGAGAAAAGGGGCTCCTTAAATGAGAGAGAAGAGTAGGGAGGGAAAGAAAGAGAGAGGAGAGAGGGGGAGAGAGATTAAGAGAGAGAAGAGAGTCTCTGGGGGGCCGTGGCTGCTTTGAGGGAGGGAGAGAGTAGGGGGAGAGAGAGAAAGAGAGAGAGAGGGAAAGAGAGAGAGGGACAGAGAGAGAAAGAGAGAGAGGGAGAGAGAGGGATTAAATTAGTTTCTTATTTGAGTTTTTGAGTTCTATTTTAATTAGTTTTTTATTTATATTTGAGTTTGTAAATTTGAGAAATGAGAGAATAGGAGGGAGAGAAAGAGAGAGGAGAGAGGAGAGAGGGAAAGAGAGAAATTAAGAGAGAGAAGAGGGGCTCTTGGCGGTTGTGGCCGCCAAGAGAGAGGAGAGAGGGAGAGAGAGAGAGAGATTCACAGAGAGAAGAGGGCTCCTTAAATGAGAGAGAAGAGTAGGGAGGGAAAGAAAGAGAGAGGAGAGAGGGGGAGAGAGATTAAGAGAGAGAAGAGGGTCTCCTGGGGGCCATGGCTGCTTGAGGGAGGGAGAGAGTAGGGAGAGAGAGGGAGAGAGAGAGAGAAAGAGAGAGAGGGAGAGAGAGAAAGAGGGAGAGAGGGAAAGAGAGAGAAGGAGAGAGAGAGAGGGAGAGAGAGGGAGAGAGAGAGATGTTTATCAGAATGAAACATGGTGAGAGGAGAGAGGGAAAGAGAGAGAGAGAGAGAAAGAGAAGAGGGAGACTTAGGGAGAGAGAAAGAGAGAGAGAGAGAGAGAGAGAGAGAGAGAGGGAGAGAGAGGGAGAGAGAGGGAGGAATGAAACTTCTGTGCTAGAGGGAGGGAGAGGGAGAGAGAGAATAAGTGGGATGAGGATAGAGAGGAAAATACTTAAGAGTTGTCAGAGAGAGAGAGAGAGATTAAGAGAGAGAATGAGGTGTCTTCACTATGGCTACAGAGAGATTTAGGAGGAGAGAGAGAGAGAGAGAGAGAGAAAGTAAAGAGAGTTTTATATATTTACATGTTTTATATTATACTTTTAAAAAATTATAAAAGAGTGAATTTATGGTTTGTTTTGAAGGTGAGATAATATTTTTATATATATTCATCTTTTAAATTGAAAAATGTTAACTTTTCTTTAGATACTTGTTCTTCATTTATCTCACATGCAGGTTTAGCGTCTACATCACAACCCCTTCTTTTGCATATTTAAGCCTCTTAAACCCCAGCACATTAAAATGAACACAGAAAAAGAAATTATTTATTGCTTTCCTTTGCTTCGACGATTGGTTTAGCATAGTTTAGCATAGATAAGATTGCCTTAGAGGAGAGACAATTCTCCAAGTTGCCAATCGAAGCCATGCTCAAATTTTTCTAACTAAATCCTAATCGTTGTCAGTCCCTTTGCTCACATGCGGTTTAACACTCATAACATGCTATTAAATAAGACCTTTTACCATTTACCAAGAAGTTTATCAGTGGGCAGATTGCATGAGCAAATATCAGTGGATAGATTACATATATCAGTGGACAGATTACATGTCGCACAGTTCCCATACATATTGATGAGGGCTGTCCCAAGGACAAAATCCAATCGTTTTTGGACAACATCCAAGGTAATTAAGGGCTTGTAGTATGGTCCCCACACCTCTATCAAAGCATATTCAGGGCATATCCTCCTCTTGCAAAACTTAATCAAACTATCACACCCTAACAACCTCTCTAAACTTCATTTCTTAAATTTACAAACTCAAATATAAATAAAAAACTAATTAAAATAGAACTCAAAAACTCAAATAAGAAACTAATTTAAAAAGAATTGTAATGCCTTCTAAAAGACCACCCTCCTCAAAAACTTTAAGAATAAACTAATTGAAAAAGAATTATAAGTAAAGAAAAAGAATTACAAGATGAATTTTAAGAAATAGAACTCAAAAACTTTAACAAGAAACTAATTGAAAAAGAATTGTAAGTAAAGAAAAAGAATTACAAGACGAATGAAAAAGAATGCAAGTACCTGGAAAATTGAAAAAAGTAAGGCTCTGCTTATCTGGAAAAAGTGAAAAAAGTAAGGCTCTACTTATCCTTTCTCTTCCGCTCTTGGTTGCTTCAATGAAATGAGGAGAGAGTTAAAATGAATGAATGGAAAGAAAAGTAATATAAGAAAAACTAGCCCACTCCTCCTATGCATAAATTTGAATTTTCAAAAAATAGAGGATAATTTGAATTCATTATAAATTTGAATTCAAATTTGTGTTCAACATTCTTCTCATACTTTCTTCTCGTACATTCCTTTTGAATTCAAATTTGTGTTCAACATTCTTCTTGATACTTCAAATTTGTGTTCAACATTCTTCTTGATACTTTCTTCAACATTCTTCTCGATACTTTCTTCTCGTAAATCCTTTTCATTCTTCTCGTAAGTCCTTTTCATTCTTCTCGTAAGTCAAATCTTATTTGTCGCTCTTGCTCGTGATAGTAAGTCAAATCCTCCTCTCCCCTCGCTCTCCTTCTGCTCCCTCCTCTCCTCTCCCTCTCTCTCTCCCTCTCTCTCCTTCCTCTCCCCTCCCTCCCTCCCTCCATCCCTCGACCCCTGCCCTCCCCCCTTTTTCTCCCCCACCTTCCCCTTCCCTCCCCTCCCTCCGCCGCCAAAACTCCTCCCTCCCTTGACCCCCCGGCCTCCCCTCGCCTCCCGTCCCCTCCCTCCCTCTGCCGCCAAAACCCCTCCCCCCGTTGACCCCTCCCCTCCCACTCCCCCCCTCCCCTTTCCCCTCTCCCGCGTCCCACCCCCTTTCCCCGGCCCCGTCCCAACCCCTTAACCCTCCACACCCCCTTTCCTCGGCCCCATCCCACCCCCTTTCCCCGGCCCCGTCCCAACCCCTTAACCCTCCACACCCCCTTCCCCCCTTGCCTAGGGCTGGCGGTCGTGGCCGCCAACCCTCCCCCCCCTAACCCCCTTCCTCCCCTACCCCTTTTTCCCCCCTACCCCCTTTCAACCCTCCCCCCCTTTTCCCCACCCCCTTCGTGGCCCCGGGCTGGCGGCCGTGGCCGCCAGCCCCCCCCCTCTCGCACCCCTCTTCCCCACTCCCCCTTTGCGGCCCCCCAGCCCCCCCTTCTCACACCTCCCTCCACCCCCACCCCCCTTCCCCGCCCCCTCTCCCCCCCCTCCCCCCTTCCCTCGGGCTAGCGGCCGCGGCCGCCAGCCCCCCCCTTCTCAGCCCTCTCCCCCCTCTTCCCCACCCTCCCAACCGCTTAACCCTCCACACCCCCTTCCGCCCTGGTTGGCGGCTACGGCTGCCAGCCCCCCCTCTCGCACCCCTCTTCCCCACCCCCCCCTTCGCGCCTTCCCCACCCCCCCCTTCATGCCCCCCCCTCTCAGCCCTCCCCCCCCCTCTTCTCCAACCCCCTTCGCGGCCCCCGGGCTATCGGCCATGGCCGGCAGCCCCCCCCTCTCGCACCCCCCCTCCCCCCCTTCACCCCCTCACCCCTTCCCTCGGGCTGGGGGGCTGCGGCTGCTAGCCCTAGGCAAGGTCGATCATGCATTATACCCCGTTTTTGGCCTTGATGTCATGTACAACCGTCAAAAACACGGCCGTCGGTGTGTTATTCAAATAAGTACTTATCGGATGGGGCTCCACTTTGCATGCAAGTCTTTTTCAACTATGTTGAGGTGCGTGCAAAGTATTGCCACCATCGGATATGCTTTGCATGGTCGATCACACATCATAAACCATTTTTTCCCTAGTGATATGGACATCCACAAAAAAACGCGCCATTAGGTGTGTTATCTGACCAAGTACTTATTGGATGGGTGTGCCTCTTTCAAAACATTTCAATACCACCTAGGGTGAGGTTTAGGAAAAGTGTTGTGCCCATCGGATATCCTTTGCATGGTCGATCGAGCATTTAATACTATTTTTGCTCTAGTGTCATGCACATCCGTAAAAAAACACGCTACTAGGTATGTTATCCGATCAAGCACTTATGGGATGGGCGTGCCACTTTGCATGTAAGTCGATTCCAACAAGTTGAAGGTGTGTGCAAAGTATTGTGCCGATCGGATATGTTTTTGCATTGTCGAACAAGCATTAAACACTATTTTGGCCTTAGTGTCATGCACAATCGTCAAAAAATGTAGTCCTAGATTGTTATTCGACTAAGTACTTATGGGATGGGCACGCCACTTTGCATGTAAGTCAATAATACCTAGGTTGAGATGTGTGCAAAGTAGTGTGATGATCGCATATGCGTTGCATTGTCGATTAAGCATAAATTAGCATTTTTGCCTTAGTGTCATGGACAACAACCAATAAAAAACATGGTCCTAAGTGTGATATTCTAAAAAGTACTTATTGAATGGGCGTTCCACTTTGCATGGAATACCATACCACCGCTTTTGAGGCACGTGCAAAGTATTGTGCCCATCGGATATGCTTTACATGGTAGATTGAGTATTAAATACCGTTTTTTGCCTTGGTGTCATGTACAACGGTCAAAAAACACGATCGTAGGTGTATTTTTCAAACAAGTACTTATCGGATGAGGATACCACTTTGCACACAAGTCAATACTACCTAGGTTGAGGAATGTGTAAAGTCTTCTGTCCATTGGATATGCTTTGCATAGTCGATCTCACATGATACACCATTTTGTTCCTAGTGTTATGCATAATCGTCATAAAATACGTTTGGAGGTGTGTTATCCGAACAAGTACTTATGAGATGGGTGCACCACTTTGTATGCAAGTCAATAAGACCTAGGTTGAGGCATGTACAAAGTTTTGTGCTTATCAGAGAAATGTAGATGTGATAATATTAGAAAATTCTCGGTATGTGTATATGTGTGTGTGTGTGGCAAACAATTTTGATACAAAGTAAACACCTAGTGCACAAATTATGCACTTCATACCTTGAGTAAATAAGCTTGTTGATGAGGATAAATATGCCCTTGAATAAAAGCACAGTTGTTGTATGACCACAATAGGATCGCTTTGACACCTGTGATTTTGCCCATATGTAAGTTTGCAAATAGTATAAAAAATCCTATAATAATATATTAATAGTTTGCAAATGTGTATAGCAAGTGAGTAATGAAAAGTGGAAGTGGAAATGAGGAGGGAGGAGTGGAATGGGAGAGGGAAGTAATAAGGGTGTATGATAATAAGTATAAAAAATAGTATAATAATATATTAATAGTTTTCAAATGGCAAGTGAGTTATGGGAAGTGGAAGTGAGAGTGGGGAGGGAAGAATGGAATGGGAGAGGGGAAGGTAATAGGGGAGTAGGATAATAAGGGAGTGAAATGAGTGAGGGAGTTAATAGGGGATGAAAAAGAGGAGGGTGAGATGGGGAAATATGGGATTTTGGGAAATGGGAGGAGTATGGGACGTGGTGGAAATGTGGGATGGGAGTGGTGGCAATGGGGAGGAAGAAGAAATGGATGGATGGGGGGAGGGCTAATGGAAGATTGGGATGAGGGATGGGGGTCCAATGGGAGAGGGGGAGTAATGGGAGGCAATGGGAGAGGGGATAAATGAAAAGCCAATAGGAGAGAGGGGAGGAATGGAAAGCCAATAGGAGAGGAGAAGGAAAACCTAATTTTTCTTATATATAGTCTTCCTTCTTCATTCATTCTCCCCTCATTTCATTCACTGAAGCAAGAAAGCAAGGATGATCAAGAGAGCAAGGAAGGAAGAGCAAGAAAGTAAGAAAGAGAAAACTTACAAACTTTTTCCAGGTACTTGCAAATTTTTTTGATTAATTTTTTTTCTAGATTTTTTTTTAAAATTTGAAGAGAGAGGAACTAGAGAGAGAAAGGTTCAGGGGAGGCCCCTCTCAGCCCCTCCCACCCCCTTCCCCCCCACCCACCCCCCTCCCCGCCCCCGAGCTGGTAGCCGCGGCTCCCAGCCCCCCCCCTCTCAGCCCCTCCCACCCCCTTCACCCCTCCCACCCAACCCCCTCCTCGCCCCCGAGCTGGCGGCCACAGCCGCCAGCCCCCCTCTCTCAGCCCCTCCCACCCCCTTCCCCCCCACCCACCCCCCTCCTCGCCCCCGAGCTGGCGGCCGCGGCCACCAGCCGCCCCCCCTCTCAGCCCTCCACCCCCTTCCCCCCCACCCACCCCCCTCCCCGCCCCTACCAGCACCGCCAGCCCCTCCCACTCCCTTCCCTCTCCCCCCCCTTCCCCCCCTCCAGGCCGCCAGCCCCCCCTCCCCCCTCCCCCCTTCCCCCCTCCATGGGAGACCCAGTCCCCCCCTTCCCCTCCCCTCCCTCCCTCCTTTCCTCCCTCTACTCAACCCCACCCTCTCCCTCCCTTCCTCCTCCCTTCCCTCCAGTCCCTCCATCCTCTTGGGCTCGGGGGCAGGGAGAGGGTTGGGTGGGAGGGACTGAGAGGGGGGCTGGCAGTCGCGGCCGCCCGGGGGTAGGGAGGGGGTTGGGTGGGGGGGAAGGGGGTGGGAGGTGTGAAGGGGGTGGGACGGGTTGAGAGGAGGGGGGGGCTGGCGACCGCGGCCGCCAGCCCGGGGGAAGGGGGGGAAGGCTGGGGGGGTCGCGAAGGGGGGGGAGGGCTGAGAGGGGGGGAAGGGGGTGGGAGGGGTTGAGAGGAGGGGGGGCTAGTGGCCACGGCCGCCAGCCCAGGAGAAGGGGGGGGTGGGGAAGAGGGGGGGGAGGGCCAGGGGGGTCACGAAGGGGGGGGGAGGGCTGAGAGGGCGGGAAGGGGGTGGGAGGGGTTGAGAGGAGGGGGGGGCTGGCGACCGCGCCTAGGGGAAGGGGGGGTGGGGAAGAAGGGGGGAGGGCTGGGGGGCTGGGGGGTCGCGAAGGGGGGGTGGGGAAGAGGGGGGGGGAGGGCTGAGAGGGGGGGGGCTGGCAGCCGCGGCCGCCAGCCCGAGGGAAGGGGGGAGGGGGGGGAGAGGGGGTTAAGGGGGGGGACGGGGGTGCAAGGGGGGTGCAAGAAGGGGGGGCTGGGGGCCGCGAAGGCGGGGCTGGGAAAGAGGGGTGCGAGAGGGGGGGGCTGGCGGCCATCGCCACTAGCCCGAGGGCCGCGAAGGGGGTTAGGGAAGAGGGGGGAGGGCTGAGGGGGGCGCGAAGGGGGTGAGCGGGGGGAAGGCGCGAGGGGGGGTGGGGAAGAGGGGTGCGAGAGGTGGGGGCTGACAGCCGCGGCCGCCAGCCAGGGGGAAGGGGGTGTGGAGGGTTAAGGGGTTGGGAGGGTGAGGAAGAGGGGGGGGAGGGCTGAGAAGGGAGGGCTGGCAGTCGCGGCCGCCAGCCCGAGGGAAGGGGGAGGGGGGGGGAGAGGGGGTGGGGAAGGGGGGTGGGGGTGGAGGGGAGGTGTGAGAAGGGGGGGCTAGGGGGCCGCAAAGGGGGAGTGGGGAAGAGGGGTGCGAGAGGGGGGGGCTATGCGGCCGCGGCCACCAGCCAGGGGCTGCGAAGGGGGGGTGGGGAAAAGGGGGGAGGGTTGAAAGGGGGTAGGGGGAAGAAGGGGTAGGGAAGGAAGGGGGTTAGTGGGGGGAGGGCTGGCGGCCACGGCCGCCAGCCCTGGGCAAGGGGGGAAGGGGGTGTGGAGGGTTAAGGGGTTGGGGAAAGGGGGTGGGACGGGGAAAGGGGGATGGGGCGGGGAAAGGGGATGGGGCCGGGGAAAGGGGGTGGGACGGGGACGAGAGAGGCGAAAGGGGAGGGGGGGAGTGGGAGTGGAGGAGTCGATGGGGGGAGGGGTTTTGGCGGCGGAGGGAGGGAGGGAGGGGAGGCGAGGGGAGGGCGGGGGTCGAGGGAGGGAGGAGTTTTGGCAGCGGAGGGAGGGGAGGGAAGGGGAAAGGGGGGGGAGGGAAAGGGGGAGGGCGGGGGTCGAGGGATGGAGGGAGGGAGGGAGGGGAGAGGAAGGAGAGAGAGGAGAGGGAGAGGAGAGGAGGGAGCAGAAGGAGAGAGAGGGGAGAGGAGGATTTGACTTACTATCACGAGCAAGAGCGACAAATAAGATTTGACTTATGAGAATAATGAAAAGGACTTACGAGAAGAATGAAAAGGACTTACGAGAAGAAAGTATCGAGAAGAATGTTGAAGAAAGTATCAAGAAGAATGTTGAACACAAATTTGAAGTATCAAGAAGAATGTTGAACACAAATTTGAATTCAAAAGGAATGTACAAGAGAAAGTATGAGAATAATGTTGAACACAAATTTGAATTCAAATTTTATAATGAATTCAAATTTCCCTCTCTTTTTTGAAAATTCAAATTATGCGTAGGAGGAGTGGCTAGTTTTCTATATATACTTTTCTTTCCATTCATTCATTTTAACTCTCTCCTCATTTCATTGAAGCAACCAAGAGCGGAAGAGAAAGGATAAGCAGAGCCTTACTTTTTTCACTTTTTCCAGAGAAGCGGAGCCTTACTTTTTTCACTTTTTCCAGGTACTTGCATTCTTTTTCATTCGTCTTGTAATTCTTTGTCTTTACTTACAATTCTTTTTCAATTAGTTTCTTGTTAAAGTTTTTGAGTTATATTTCTTAAAATTCATCTTGTAATTCTTTTTCTTTACTTATAATTCTTTTTCAATTAGTTTATTCTTAAAGTTTTTGAGGAGGTGGTCTTTTAGAAGGCATTACAATTCTTTTTAAATTAGTTTCTTATTTGAGTTATTGAGTTCTATTTTAATTAGTTTTTTATTTATATTTGAGTTCATAAATTTGAGAAATGAGAGAATAGGGAGGGAGAGAAAGAGAGAGGAGAGAGGAGAGAGGAGAGAGGGAAAGAGAGAAATTAAGAGAGAGAAGAGGGCTCCTTAAATGAGAGAGGAGAGGGAGAGAGGGAGAGAGAAAGAGATTCACAGAGAGAAAAGGGGCTCCTTAAATGAGAGAGAAGAGA